>NC_042979.1:28748629-28966129 GCF_901001165.1 Salmo trutta
CATGTCATGATTAGATAGTGAAAAAAACACACCAATCTTTTTCAGAATTTCATAAAACAATAAAAGCACATTTCTGAAAATGGATATAGAGCATTTTGGAATGAAACTCTTCACATGTTGCCTCTTCAAACACATAAAGCATGAGCATATAACACAACAACATTCCCATGGCCTACTTCCACAGACAAACTGGAAAACAACTTAGTGTATGACTGAGTCATCAGTCAGGATGATGAAGAGTAAACACAATATCAGAGGACACACACACACAGTAAACACACACAGCCTTGTTGTCCGGTATTAAGTATAATATGACTCTTAACAATTGCTGTGTTAGTGCTGTGTGACAAATGATTGTAGTGCTCAACATTTCCACAGTGAGAGTGCCATCATTTCCCAGGGCTACTGTGTAACCTGCTCAACACTGGAGTTACACTATGATTAATAAGAGGAACATAATATTTACATCCTCTAGCGTTAGTCACCCCTTTGTTAGGCCTAGGAAACATTTCCAATCAGGAAAAGTAATACTTGAAACTGTCTTCTAAACACTATGAGGTAAATGTGAGCATTGAGCACTCTCACTTGCTAAATGAATCAATGTAAACCTTAAAACAAGTCATATTGTTATATTCTGTCATGAAGGAGTAGCACAACTAACGCAAAACCAAAGAGAAGAAGAGAGACAAAATGATCCAACCTGTTTGCCATATTCTCCTCCTTCAGTGCAGCTCTGCTGTATGTCTTGGTGGTTCTACCAGTGGTCTCCACACACCCAACCGCTAACTAACTCTCACTGAGACCCCAGTCTGTAGCTCTTCCCCTAACCCCTCCCCCTGGACTCACAGTCTGCAGTGGTTTGCCAGACAGATGACGAGGCCACACCCCTGAGAGGGTGCACATGGTGACCATTGCTCAGCCCAGAATCTGGGTTAAAACAACAAATGCTGCAGGCAGCTGCACAGGGCCACCCTCTGTGGTGTGTGTGTGTGTGTGTGTGTCCTGTCTGCTCTCTCTCTCATGCACAGACTGCTAGCCAAGCTGCTGCCGCTAATAAGCAATATACGGCCCTGGACAATCCCAGGTTACATCACCTTATGGCCTCCAGTAACATAACTCGGCCAGAGAAACAGACTGAATGACAGCCTGGACTGACTGACTCACAGGCAGACGGGTGGCCGGACTGAAGGGTGGATGGACTGACAAAGTTTTGTGTGTTGGTGATGGGAGCCCCCTTTCAGCCAGCCTAATGTTCCAATGGGTGGACATTAAAGTGAAAGCTGCTCTGTTTTCTGTCACAGTGGATGAAATTAGATCCATATGAGAACCCACACACACGACCAAAGCCTTTCCTATTGGCCAGTTTAATAGGGGCGTCCTTCCTAAGGTTGGGGTTAGGTCAGTGGTTCTTCCGATCCACCTGAAGTTTCTGGAGATTGTTTTTCACCCAACACATGAAAAAAATTATGGAGAAGAGCTTCTTTCAGAGTGGAGCAGAGAAGGGTGTTAGAGAAACCATTCATTGATTCACTTGAGATAACAGAGCCACAGAACAGTTCACAATGTCTGCTACTATAATCCATCTGCTTTCATCTCCAGCCCAATATAGACTCCTCTTTTACCCTGCCTCTATAGATACTACAGACCTCTATCTACTGTGTGTGTTAGAAAGGTGAAAGGTCAGTTTTAAAGGCCATGCAGCATGGTCTCAGTCTAAAGTAGCACACTGATGATGATCTGCTTTTATTGCTGATCTCAGCAGAAAAGAGCTCTTTCTAAAATCCTCGTCAACTTCCCCCTCTGCTCGTTTTATTTTAGCTTGCTGATGTTAAAATGTCCATCACACACACACGCACGCACGCACGCGCACGCACACACACACACACACACACACACACACACACACACACACACACACACACACACACACACACACACACACACACACACGGCCACAGAGGGCGGGTCGTTTGTCTTTCCTGACACAGACCAATCAATAGTATCACATAGATCTAAGCAGACCAGGAGAGAAGGGATGAGCTCTTAGGAAAGATAAAGACAAAAGAGAAAACAGGTTGCTAGACAACAGGCTGACCAGATCAATGCAGTTTGCTGACTTTGCTCCCTGGAATAACTATATAGCAATATAGTGAGACAAAGAAAGGAAGCAGTCAATGTAGACCAGGATTTCCCAACCCTCTCCTTGGACCCCCCCGACACGCCAGATCTCCAGACGTGCTTCACATATGACTCCATGTAGTTTATACCCGTCCACATGTGTTTTAGATCAGTGTAGTGCCTGTGTGTGTGTATGTGTGAGTGTGTGTATGTGTGTGTGTGTAGGTGCGTGTGTAAATGTGTGTGTGTGTGAGTGTATGTGCGTGCATGCATGTGTATCTCCAGCCAGCGTAATGAGGTTATCCAGAGTCCCCCCCCCCCCCATAAAATCCCAGTGGAATCTGATGGACAGACACACGGAAAGAATCTGGAAAGATGGGCAGATGGAAAGAAGATGGAAAGACTGATATGGAGTCTATGGAGTTTCCAGTTAGGAAAAGTAATACTAATGACAACCCACTCTACTCTGAGACTATTCTATTACACTGGTACTCCTGGGGGGCCACAACACTGAGGTCTGGACTGAGTGTTGATATCTCCAAGCAGCCTATACAGGATAGTATACAGGATAGTATACAGTACTGTATGTTAGCAGTTGAGGACTATTGGGGCCCAAAGTTGCCAAATATACTGTACAATGATAAATGGATCCACTGGCATCCTCTACATGCAACCAGACCTTGACGATTACACACACACACACACACACACACACACACACACACACACACACACACACACACACACACACACTTCGATCATACTCTTGGGAGAGAGAAAATAGCCATCTGGCCATTCCAAGGCCACGCCTGCATATCTGAGTCCACACACAGATGGAGGAGTAATATGGTAAAGATGTGCATGCATATGCACAAACACACACACACACACACACACACACACACACACACACACACACACACACACACACACACACACACACACACACACACACACACACACACACACACACACACACAGATGTTAAAGATGCTCTGGGGCAGGGTTTTCCGTTATGAAAATGTGGCGCCGGACATTTGACCAGCAGCTTTTTAATTTACCGGACATTTGAGAAATTTGCGGAACCATATGCATTTAGTGTATAACATGATTAGGGTGCCCATTTAGATTATGGTAAAGCATGTTAACAGAACATGCAAGTCGAGGATGCAATGACGTGTGTCCTTACCGCGCACTAACTGTCCATATGTACTTTTCCTCAGCCAATAAGATGAGTAACAAAAAGCAATATCTCTAGCCTATGCATAGGCGGCGTGTCAGTTTCAAGTTTGGGGAAGCTCATTTTCACCATAAAAATGCATCTTAATAATAAAGCATTCCATGCATCATCACATTTTCAGACTTATGTAAGATAGTCTACTATCCCTTATGTGATGAGGAGATTGGATAGTCATATTTAGGCTAATAATATAACTCAATCCCTATTCGCCAAAAAGACTGTTCAATGCATGGATAGAGGCCTGGACTATGGGCTATATCAGATAGGTTTCTTCTTTCTTTGGTTTGAAAAACACATTTCATGCATTTCTACTACACTTTATATGACTGGAGACAGCAGAATCCTTTTTAATACGAAAAATGACAGGGTAGCCTACTCTGCTGATACTGACAAAAAGATCAATAAAAACTACTTTGTCCATATAATAGGCCTATGAGAAGGGGAGACACCAATATAACATGGCGTCCATCTAAACTGGAGGAGGAAATTACTGTCCAAAAACAAACTTTTAAGTGGCACTGACCCAATAATAATAAAGAGTGAATATGTGCAGTGCGCACTCACCGGAGATATGGCCGATGCACTTCCGCTGGCGCCAATAAGATAGGCTATATGCCTACTATTGTTCGCTCAATTAAGCTGAGAATGTTGACAACTAAAAGACAGATTAGAGTCTTTTCATTGTCAAAGCCATTTGCTTTTCAAACAATGTTTTACCACAATTTATTTTGAAATATTGCGATATTCCTGGCTGGGCCTCTTTACTTTTCACTGACAGTCGCAACTCAACAATCATCTATTTGGTATTTGCCGACCGCAGGCAATGCGATTTTAAAACAAATTAAAAGCTAATGATCCTCTGTGGCCAAATCATGCTTTAGTAGCCTATTTTGAATGGTTGTATTTATTTCTGTATAGACAAGAGCAGGTTAATTAGGGTATATAATTTTGTCAATTTAATTCAATTTACTTACGGAAAGCACCGCCTATGAGCCTATGTCAATCTACTCTCCCCCATAGTAGATAAGTTTACCTATTCTATTGGTCAGCTTGTCGAGAAAGAAATAGCCCAGACAGACTCTGGGACAGTTGTGGGACAATAGCTCCCAAATTCAAACAAGTAGTAGGCCTAGGATACATAAAAAAAGATGTCAAAAAGCAACAGATCAGAACGTTTAGCTTAAAATATGGCAAAAAGATTATTTCTTAACATTATTTGCGCAGCAATGCACACAAGGCAATAGCCTATGTGGGAATGTGCATTTGGCTAGCAGACAATGAAAGAAAGTTGAAAACCAATAGAACATGAGAGAAATAGGCTACTGGTTTCAATGGCATATGAAATAATACAATAATTGCTTCCGCAGATATGGTAGGATTTTGCGTAGGCTATTTTAAAGCAAGGTAAAACATGCCTCAATATTTTCAAAAACTTTCAGGTTTCAAACAATTAAGTAGCTATGTTTTCACAATGCACACTGCCTCCAGCTCATTGCAAAGTGGTATGTGACACACGGATGAAGCCTTCCTTCTGTTACCTATGCATTTGAATGGTGAATGGGAAGCATCCTTCAATTACCAGTTGAGAAATAAAAATAGTAGCTCTTTTTAATGGTGGCAAAAAAACATTTTTAATTTAATTTAGAATTGTTGCGCAATGATTGGGCTTATAAAAGTGCTGTCTGACATATTTCCTGCTCAAAGGCTTTGTATCTGTATGCTGTACGCGTGTGATAAATAAGATAAGCTACATAACAAATATACACATACGGCAATTTAATTCCACTCAATTATGCGAATTAACCCATAGACCGATAAGCATGACCAGTTAAATGTATTCCCATCAACTGGTATTTTCATCAATGAATAGGCCAAAAAGCATTATTTCACGATGGGATTAATTTTCTTCTCTCGGTCAATTGGCTGGTGCTAATTATATTTATCACTTAAAAAAAAAAAATGGCCAAAAGCCGGCTATTACCAGCTAACGGAAACCCTGCTCTGGGGATAGGCGTGTCCACTGAGTTTAATGTATCATATAACCTACAGCCCAGTCTGCAGGGATCTTATTTCATGATTTCATGGATGAGGATTTCAGTCCAAATCCCCCATAGTGAAACACTGATAGAAAAAGGCCTAGAACAGTAAATATCTGGAAAGGTCTTTCAGTCATGAAGAAGGGATAGCGAGAGGAGCTTATGTAGAAGTTAGATAACTGAATGTTATCCTACAGAGCACGTCTGTAATAAAGCTTAGGACTACCTGAATGATTCCTTCACTAGTAGACATTCCAGCATTACATAACAACAGCCTTGAAAAGCCATCGGAAGGACAAAACAAACTTTCCCTGAAAAATAAACCATCCATCTATACATCTGTCCATCCATTCAGCACCTCTTAGGTTCCTTGTCTTCAGCAGGCCTAATAGGCCTCTCATTCCTGTTGGAATTTAAAACTACTGGACTCACAATGCAAACTAAACAGGCAAAAGCAATACTTCAACTTCAGCAGTCGGCAACCCCATTAGCACCATAGTTAGGTGTCCTGGGCTGAGTGTAGTGACTGTCTAGCACTGTTAGGAGCAGATACAGTGTCATGGGTGTATCTGTTAATGTACTAAGGTCTGAGGAGAAATAAACACAGTACTGTGTTGAAGGTGACGGAGTCTCTGTACTGCTTCAGACCGTGGGAAACAGAGGAAAGAGAGGAGGAAAGAGGGAGAGAAAGCGAGGGGGAGCTCAACTCTCCCAGGTGTTTTCTCAGCTGACGGGCAGCGGTGGGATCCACCCGTCACAGAGGTCTCAACAGAGGTCTCTTCCTCCCCCTCTTTCCTCCCTCGTGTGTATATGTGTTTGAATTGTTTGAGGGTAAGGGTGCCGGGCCTCAATACTCAAGCCTAGTACAGGAAAGAGAGTTGGAGGGTGGTCCAGGTGTGTGTGTGTGTCTTCTTATATTGACAGTAACACTGCCAGCCTGTCGAGCCCAGCGCCTCGGAGGTTAAGAGTCTGTTGGAAAACAAAGACCATCTGACATATCGGAGTCTGCCATTGTCAAAGTGTGTGGCCAACCAGCAAGTTTCAAGTTTTAATATCACATGCATAAGTACAGTGAAATGCTTTTCCTGCAAGCTCTAACCCCAACAATGCAGTAATCAATAACAATGTAATATTAAAAATAACAAGGTAGAACAAAAACACACAAGATCTAGAAATAAGTGCATGATAAAGTGCACTATATACATGGTCAGTTCCAGTACCATATTTACAATGTGCAGGGATACTGTCTCGATGGAGGGGGGCGACGCTGTAAACACGGGCTGACTTACACTACGTCGCCACCTCGACAACCAAAATAAATATTGTTTGTGGACTTTAGCTCTGCGTTCAATAACATCATCCCAGAACTGCTACAAGACTCTTCCAGCTGAACATGTCCAGCTCCATCTGTCAGTGGATCACTGACTTCCTGACCAACAGGACACAACACGTGAAGCTGGGGAAACACCGGAGCGCTGCAAGGATGCATGCTCTCACCTCTACTCACTTACTCTACACCAATGACTGCACTTCCAGCACCGCATCTGTCAAACTACTCAAGTTTGCAGATGACACCACTCTGGTCGGTCTCATCACCGACGGCGATGAGTCAATGTACAGTGGAGAGGTCGACCGGCTGGTGGCCTGGTGCAGTCGCAATAACCTGGAACTCAACACAGACAAAACCGTGGAAATGGTGGTTGACTTCAGAAAACTCCTCCCACCATCTCTCCCCCTCGATATTGATGGCTCAACTGTTAGCATGGCTGAATCCTTCAGATTCCTGTGGACCATCATCTCCCACAACCTCAAGTTGGAGGACAACATCACAGAGGTCACCAAGAAGGCACACCAGCGGATGGACTACTTGTGGCAGGTGAAAAAACTCAACATCTCCCAGTCAATCCTGATCTGGTTTTACGCTTCAATCGTTGAGTCCATCCTCACCTCCTCTTTCATAGTCTGGTTTGGGTCTGAGTCTGCCTGCTGCAAGGGTAAAGTGCAATGGTCTGCAGAAAGGGTCATCAGCTGCCACCTTCCCTCTATCGAGGTCCTGCACAACTCCAGGGCAAGGAAGCGTGCAGGAAAGATCATCAACGACCCCTCCCACCTGGCCCCCACCTCCAGAAATTCACTCATGAGCAAAACCTCTCGCTACCTGAAAAGTTTCTTCCCCCGGGCTGTGGTCCTCACCAACCAGCCATCTGGCCCATAGAGACTAAAGGAATATGCACTCTATGCTGCACACCGCATCAAGCCATCTCTGAACTGTACGCAAAATAACTGCACTAAACTGCATTGCACTCTGTTCATCTCTCTGCATTTAGATATTCATACTGATACTGTAAATGTGTACATCCACTGTATATCAACTGTATACCCACTGTATATCAACCGTATACCCACTGTATATTGTATATCTGCTCATTCTCTTATAGCTCTATGCTCACTCTACCTAGTTGTATATAATGTATGTAAACTTTGTTTAAACTCCGCTGTCTGTATTCTGTCTCTACATGTTGCCAATAACTAGCAGCAACATATCACCAAGTAAATGTAATACCCTTGCTAAAACCAAGTATAGAGTTTATTTGTTATAATTAATTGGTATTAGATTTAAAAGGTGATCGAATTGCTCCTGGTTTGTAATGTCGTTAATGTATTTATTTTGAAGAAATATTTATTTAATGTGCAAGTGAATAGGTTGGTTTACTTTTAAGTTTAAGTTTTGACCAATAAGGTAACTTTGTTAAGCAGCGGCCAATGGGAGAGTTGACCTGGTTAACAGGAGGCCTGGGAAAAGAGACGTTGAAAGAGAGATGGAGAGACATTATCAGTGTTGGTGAAGAAAAATGATAAAAGAAGACGATAAAAAACCCATATCTACCGAGTTTTGAAGGGAAATACTGATTTGATTTTATAAGAGTTATTATTTTTGCTAAGAAAGACTTAGTAGAGACTGAAGTTACTGTCGCATAGTGGAGGTATTTGACAGCTCGAGGTTAGCCTAGCATTGTGCGTGACCTGGAGAGAATTGCTTGTGGAAGATTAACGAGTTCACGTATCCATGGTAATATCTGTTGCTGCTAAGGAGTACTGTCCGCATTGATAGCTGTGCTTGCTATGGATCTTGTGTGGACACCTGCACGGCGCTGAGGAAATATCTACAAGTAGTGAGTAACCACAACGGTGGGGTGCATCGGGACTTTATGCGTGTCGTCATTTTCTTTTAGCTCCAATGGGTTTAAGCAAGTTTGCAAGTAATTTGGATATGGCTTGTGAAAAATCATTGGGGTTCATCATTTTCATTTCTTTTGATTTGGTACATTGAAAATGCAATACTATACATCTTGAACCTTATGTCTGCTGCATTGGTGGAGTCATTTACTGTTTCAGTTTAATGCATGGGAAAGCATATCCTTATATAATAACAAAAATCCATAATCATTCGATCTGAAATGAATCCCCTAGTTGTCATCACCCTAGATATTTTACAGTAGGGATTCTTATTGGAGATGTCCTTCTCACCTAATATCCCATGCTGTTCAGATATTCTAAGTAAGGCAATATCGTGAGAGTCAAATTCAAGCCTGGTGAGAGGGTTACATAAAATTCTGAGTATGTGTAAATATACTTGGTGAATAAAGGTGATACTGATTCTCATTGGAGAGGATTGTAGGACACACACGCACACAGAGACACAAACACACACACACACTAAAGAAGTGGAGAAAAGCAACCAAAAAAACCCAGATAACACCCTCCGGCGTATACAGCAGCTCTCACAAAGACCAGGAGAGATCAGGAAACTATTCAACACCCAAACACTGACAACCAAAACACTGCTTTTCGGTAAGGTCTTAAAACCCCATTTCCCACTGACCAACAGGCTCTGTAGGCCTTAACACTGTTCCCATTATACTTAACCATTTCCAGCCCCACCGCAGAACGGAATGGGGAAAGGAAAGTCCAAATCCTCTGTGAAGGCCTGTTTCCCTACAGGGAGTCAGGGTAGATTAATATTGTTCTGGAGGGGTTGTGTCCTGACCAGGGGGTGACAGCAGTTTAATCCAAACAAACTGGCCTGAGGGTAACCAACTCTCCCACTGAGCTCCCCAGCGCAGAACACTATGGACTTCCTGCTAGCTGGAAACCTGGCTGGATGCTTTACACCAATGGCCCTCAGGTCTGACCTGGGACTGTGTGTGTGTGTGTGTGTGCACTCCCAGGAAAACCTTATACTCTGTTCCAATCAACAGTAAGCACTCCCTGGTCCGCAGAGGTATGGGGGAGTACACTGGCTAAGAATCTCAGCTTTCCTAGAATAATTAGAGTATCAAGTGATATCACCTCTGATCCCAGCAACCCTTCCCGCTCACAGCTAAATACATTAAGGGGGGAGGGTAAAGATGTAGAAAGATGAGGAGGGAGGTAGAAAGAAAAGTGGAACTGAGGAGAGAAAGAGAAGGTGAGAAAGTGAAAGATGTAAACGTGTGAAGGTATTGTCTGGCTGGTTTCGGGGGTAACTTAGATGTGACAGGGTTTTCACCTGGAGACAAAGAGAACAGTGTTACAGTCACACCCTCGGGTGAATACCTCTACTGCTCTCATTCTAGTGTCTGACACACGCACACACATCCACCTGTCCCATCCATGTTACACTACACCAAAGCATCACTGCTCTGGATGGTTCTGACTTAGAATATGTGGACAACTACAAATACCTAGGTGTCTGGCTAGACTGTAACTTTCCTTCCAGACTCACATTAAGCATCTCCAATCCAAAATGACATCTAGAATCAGCTTCCTATTTCACAACAAAGCATCCTTCACTCATGCTGCCAAACATACCCTCGTACAACTGACTATCCTACCGATCCTCGACTTCGGCGATATGTCATTTACAAAATAGCCTCCAACACTCTACTCAACAAATTGGATGCAGTCTATCACAGTGCCATCCGTTTTGTCACCAAAGCCCCATATACTACCCACCACTGCGACCTGTATGCTCTCGTTGGCTGGCCCTCGCTTCATACTCGTCGCCAAACCCACTGGCTCCAGGTCATCTACAAGTCTTTGCTAGGTAAAGCACCGCCTTATCTCAGCTCATTGGTCACCATAGCAGCACCCACCCATAGCACGCGCTCCAGCAGGTATATCTCACTGGTCACCCCCAAAACCAATTCCTCGTTTGGCTGCCTTTCCTTCCAGTTCTCTGCTGCCAATGACTGGAACGAACTGCAAAAATCACTGAAGCTGGAGACATATCTCCCTCACAAGCTCACTCACTTCTACCTACTCTAATACTGCACATGAGGATCAACTTCTACCTACTCCTCTAATACTGCACATGAGGATCAACTTCTACCTACTCCTCTAATACTGCACATGAGGATCAACTTCTACCTACTCCTCTAATACTACACATGAGGATCAACTTCTACCTACTCCTCTAATACTGCACATGAGGATCAACTTCTACCTACTCTAATACTGCACATGAGGATCAACTTCTACCTACTCCTCTAATACTGCACATGAGGATCAACTTCTACCTACTCCTCTAATACTGCACATGAGGATCAACTTCTACCTACTCCTCTAATACTGCACACGAGGATACACTTCTACCTACTCTAATACTGCACATGATGATCAACTTCTATCTACTCTTCTAATACTGCACATGAGGATCAACTTCTACCCAGTCCTCTAATACTGCACATGAGGATCAACTTCTACCTACTCCTCTAATACTACACATGAGGATCAACTTCTACCCAGTCCTCTAATACTACACATGAGGATCAACTTCTACCTACTCCTCCAATACTGCACATGAGGATCAACTTCTACCTACTCCTCAAATACTGCACATGAGGATCAACTTCTACCCAGTCCTCTAATACGGCACATGAGGATCAACTTCTACCTACTCCTCTAATACTGCACATGAGGATCAACTTCTACCTACTCCTCTAATACTGCACATTGGGATCAACTTCTATCTACTCCTCTAATACTGCACATGAGGATCAACTTCTACCTACTCTAATACTACACATGAGGATCAACTTCTACCTACTCCTCTAATACTGCACATGAGGATCAACTTCTACCTACTCCTCTAATACTGCACATGAGGATCAACTTCTACCTACTCCTCAAATACTGCACATGAGGATCAACTTCTACCTACTCCTCTAATACTGCACATTGGGATCAACTTCTACCTACTCCTCTAATACTGCACATGAGGATCAACTTCTACCCAGTCCTCTAATACTGCACATGAGGATCAACTTCTACCTACTCTAATACTACACATGAGGATCAACTTCTACCTACTCCTCTAATACTGCACATGAGGATCAACTTCTACCTACTCCTCTAATACTACACATGAGGATCAACTTCTACCTACTCATCTAATACTACACATGAGGATCAACTTCTACCTACTCCTCTAATACTGCACATGGGGATCAACTTCTACCTACTCCTCTAATACTGCACATGAGGATCAACTTCTACCTACTCCTCTAATACTGCACATGAGGATCAACTTCTACCTACTCCTCCAATACTGCACATGAGGATCAACTTCTACCTACTCCTCAAATACTGCCCATGAGGATCAACTTCTACCTACTCCTCAAATACTGCCCATGAGGATCAACTTCTACCCAGTCCTCTAATACTGCACATGAGGATCAACTTCTACCTACTCCTCCAATACTGCACATGAGGATCAACTTCTACCTACTCCTCTAATACTGCACATGAGGATCAACTTCTACCTACTCCTCCAATACTGCACATGAGGATCAACTTCTACCTACTCCTCTAATACTGCACATGAGGATCAACTTCTACCCAGTCCTCTAATACGGCACATGAGGATCAACTTCTACCTACTCCTCTAATACTGCACATGAGGATCAACTTCTACCTACTCCTCTAATACTGCACATTGGGATCAACTTCTATGTACTCCTCTAATACTGCACATGAGGATCAACTTCTACCTACTCCAATACTACACATGAGGATCAACTTCTACCTACTCCTCTAATACTGCACATGAGGATCAACTTCTACCTACTCCTCTAATACTACACATGAGGATCAACTTCTACCTACTCCTCTAATACTACACATGAGGATCAACTTCTACCTACTCTAATACTACACATGAGGATCAACTTCTACCTACTCCTCTAATACGGCACATGAGGATCAACTTCTACCTACTCCTCTAATACTACACAATGGGGATCAACTTCTATCTACTCCTCTAATACTGCACATGAGGATCAACTTCTACCTACTCCTCCAATACTGCACATGAGGATCAACTTCTACCTACTCCTCTAATACTGCACATGAGGATCAACTTCTACCTACTCCTCTAATACTACACATGAGGATCAACTTCTACCCAGTCCTCTAATACGGCACATGAGGATCAACTTCTACCTACTCCTCTAATACTGCACATGAGGATCAACTTCTACCTACTCCTCCAATACTGCACATGAGGATCAACTTCTACCTACTCCTCTAATACTGCACATGAGGATCAACTTCTACCTACTCCTCTAATACTACACATGAGGATCAACTTCTACCCAGTCCTCTAATACGGCACATGAGGATCAACTTCTACCTACTCCTCTAATACTGCACATGAGGATCAACTTCTACCCAGTCCTCTAATACGGCACATGAGGATCAACTTCTACCTACTCCTCTAATACTGCACATGAGGATCAACTTCTACCTACTCCTCTAATACTGCACATTGGGATCAACTTCTACCTACTCCTCTAATACTGCACATGAGGATCAACTTCTACCTACTCCTCTAATACTACACATGAGGATCAACTTCTACCTACTCCTCTAATACTACACATGAGGATCAACTTCTACCTACTCTAATACTACACATGAGGATCAACTTCTACCTACTCCTCTAATACGGCACATGAGGATCAACTTCTACCTACTCCTCTAATACTGCACATGAGGATCAACTTCTACCTACTCTAATACTACACATGAGGATCAACTTCTACCTACTCCTCTAATACTGCACATGAGGATCAACTTCTACCTACTCTAATACTACACATGAGGATCAACTTCTATCTACTCCTCTAATACTGCACATGAGGATCAACTTCTACCTACTCCTCTAATACTGCACACGAGGATCAACTTCTACCTACTCTAATACTACACATGAGGATCAACTTCTACCTACTCCTCTAATACTGCACATGAGGATCAACTTCTACCCAGTCCTCTAATACTGCACATGAGGATCAACGTCTACCTACTCCTCTGTTTTTTGTCTTTTACCACACTTTTTCTCCCCAATTTCATCACATCCAATTAAGATCTTGTCTCATTGCTGCAACTCCTCAACGGGCTCAGGAGAGGCGAAGGTTGAGTCATGCGTCCTCCGAAACACGACCTGCCAAACTGAGCTTCTTAACACCCGGAAGCCAGAAACACCAATGTCAGAGGAAACCCGGTTCAACTGACGATCGAAGTCAGCCTGCAGATGCCCAGCCCTCCACAAGGAGTCGCTAGAGCACGATGAGCCAAGAAAAGTCCCCCAGCCAAACCCTCCCCTAACCTGGACAGCGCTGGGCCAATTGTGTGTCGCCCTATGGGACTCCCGGTAACGTCTGGTTGTGACACAGCCTGGGATCAAACCCGGGTCTGTAGTGACGCCTCAATGATTTGCGGTGCATTAGACCGCTGCGCCACTCAGGAGGCCCTCTACCTACTCCTCTCCTACTGTACACATGAGTGATCCACCAGTGAGAGGTACTCATATGAACAACTACCTCTGTGGAAGATACCAAGGTACATAAAAACATGCACGTGCACACACACACACACACCAAATACATAAAAACTGTTTCTGTGGTGCTCCTGGGGTGAACCACTGAAGAACCCACATCGATGTCATCGCAAAAAATCTCCCAGATAATAACTAAGACTAAAAAGATAACAACCTTTTGAACCTGATTGATAACATTTATCCCCTATAGAAACCTAAAGGCTGTATCTCTGATCCTGTACGCAGAGAGATCAGAGTCAGCACCAAAACAGGCTCCAGATAACAGGAAGATAACAGGAAGTGAACCCCTGACACCCTCTGAAACCTCCCTATCCTCTTCTCTCCTCCGTCCTCTCTGCCCAGGCCAGTGACAGTCAACGGTGATTATTGTGTTATTGTTTCAGAGGTTTTCCCCCTTTTAGATGACCTACCCAGGTGGTCCAGCCATGCAGGCCAGAGCAGTATCACTTACACCATGGTTTTCCCTCCATATTGGAAAAACATTGCCCCCCCCCAATCCTGCCAGTTCCACTTAATAAATAGACTGGATTGATCCTTCATGTGTGTGTGGGGGGGGGGGGGGGGGGGGGGGGGCGGACAATGAAAACAGCCCATGAGCTTATATACTCCCCAACGGCTGGAGTACATTAGGCTACAATATGTTTTGGCCAGTGATGTAGTGGTAAAAAAAATAGGTGGGTAAACGCTGATCGCCATTCACAGTGAATAAAGTAAAGTTTCCCACACTGTCAATGCATTTTTCGGCATAGGTGTGTAAATGTATGCGCAAAATAAAAAAAAGGGGCTTAAACTGTTTACCCTGCACTACACTAGTTTTGGCCTGAGTACTGGGGTTATGAGCCCCTAGCATATGTAACGCTTACATGGTGAGTAACCTTACCTGAGACCTGAAGACCCCTAAACTAATGTCTCCTCAGGTTTAGTTCAGAGGGCTAACACAGTCTTGTGGCACTCAGACAACTTGGGTTCAAAATCCAGTGGGTCATATCAGCTGACACCTGCTTACAGTAGGACAATAGGACCTTGGGGACAAGACTGTCATTGCACCAGGTCAAGACAGGTGCAAGGAACCCAATACAATACCAACAAAGACAGGAAACTATGACTCTCGTTGTTTGAGAGGACAACGTTAGCTACACGGTCAGGTATTATTATGCAACAGGTATTATTATTTCTCCTAATCTGATTTGTTCTAAATACAATGGAAAAGCAGCATGTGGCAGGTTATGCAAGTTATGTATGTTAAGTTTTAGAATGAATGTCACACATTTTCCTGAGAGGAATATCTCCTACTATTTCCTGAGTACTTTATTATTTTGCACTTTGGGTTTCGTCCCGCTTTTATATATATAGTGCTTTAATAAACTCAGTAGTTCTAAACCTGTGACTGCCTCTTGCCTACTCCTCTCTACACTTGTGACACAATGACCGACCCTAGAGAATAGGAAGCAGCAGGACATCCCGACCTCTCTGCTATAGGAGTGCAGCTCCCCCACCACGACTCGTGCCTGGAGCACCTCGGGTTAGCCAAGGACGAGGTGCTGGGGACCGTACGCCAGCTGCAGGCTCCACCATCACCTTCCCAGCTCCCCGCGGTCGTTCCAGCCACCCCACCACCATCTACATCACCTAGTCAGATCAGAAACATTCACCTGCCCCTCCCGGAGCAGTTAGACGGGACCCCAGCTCACTGTAGGGAGTTTCTCCTGCAGTGTGACCTCCTCCTTGCCCGTCATGCTGGGACTGCCTCCGAGAGGGACAAGATGGCCTTGGTGATCTCGGTGCTGACAGGCTGGGCTCAGGAGTGGGCGCACACCATCTGGGAGAGGGACGGACCAGAAGTGCAGTCCTATGAGCACTATATCCAACTCTTCCATGCCGTATTCGACTACCCTACAGAGGACCGAGAGGGAGGAGAGCGTCTCCTCCGTCTATGCCAGGGATCCAGTGTCTCAGACAGTGTCTGAGTACGCTCTGGATTTCCAGACGGTGGCTGTGTCCACAGGCTGGAACGACTAGGCCCTGTTGATGGTTTTCCGCAGTGGACTACAGGCGGACGTCCAGACCTCACGCTGGACCAGCTCATCGCCATGGCTATCCGCCTGGATAATTTCCTGCTTGCCTGTCGTTGCCCATCCTGGGGGTTCGGGTCTCTCCCAGAAACCTCCAGCGAGACTGAGCCCATGGAGGTGGGCACGACGCACCTTCCTCCAGAGGAACGTCAACACCGCCGTCAACAGGGTCTCTGCTCCTTTTGCGGGGAGTCAGACTACCCCTGGAACACCTGTCCCAGAAGGAGAATCAGGCGAGGAAGCGACAGGCCGAGGAGCGCTCCTGCACCTTCACAAGTAGGCATGGATGTGCCTTGCTCCTCTCTATCCACCCAGCCCGTCCTCCTTCCTGTCACCTTCCCGGACTATCCTGGCCCCCCACTGAGTCCTGCCCTAGTGGACTCAGGTTCTGTAGGCAATTTCCTAGACCGGTCAGTGGCCTTATCATTACGCCTTCCTCTAGTCCCTTTAAAACCCCCTATCCCAGTCCATGCCCTAGACAACCGTCCCCTAGGAACAGGACTGGTGTGCCAGACCTCGATTCCCATTTCGCTCACAGTTGCTCACAACCACCATGAATGTATCACTTTCCTCATCTTAGACTCTCCTGCGTGGAGAGTCTCCGTGCACTCAAGGAACGTTTTATGAATGCACTTGTTCTGGCTCATCCTGACCCGTCTCTGCCCTTCATCGTGGAGGTGGACGCCTCCGAGGTTGGAGTAGGGGCTGTTCTCTCCCAACGCAGTGGGTCCCACCTAAACTCCATCCATGCGCCTTCTACTCACGGAAGCTGTCTCCCACGGAGCGGAACAACGACGTGGGAGATCGTGAGTTGCTGGCCGTCAAGAAAGCGCTGAAAACATGACGGCACTGGCTGGAGGGTGCTCAACACCCATTCCTTGTTTGGACGGACCACCGGAACCTAGAGTATATTCGAGCAGCGAAGAGACTGAACTCGCGTCAGGCCAGGTGGGCCCTATTCTTCGCCAGGTTTGACTTTACCCTCTCCTACCGGAAGGGATCTAAGAACGTCAAGGCCGATGCGTTGTCCCGGGTGCATGACACAGAGGATCGGAGGGAGAAAGTGACACCCATTATTCCCCTGTCCCGCATTGTGGACGTCCGTCGGACATCCGTTGAGCCCTGCGACAGGAGCCTTCACCTGCCCACTGTCCCGAGGGGCGTACCTACGTTCCCTCTGATGTGCGGGACCGTCTCCTCCCCTGGGCACACACAGCACCTGTGTCGGGGCAGCCGGGTATAGCCCGTACTATCGACTGTCTCTCCGCCAAGTACTGGTGGCCCACCTTGGACCCCGGGACATCCGGGTTTAAGTCTCTTCCTGCTCCACCTGCGCACAGAGCAATACACAGAGACACATGGCAAACTATGGCAAACTCCACCCACTATGGCAAACTCCACCCGCTGCCGGTTCCACAACGACCCTGGTCCCATCTCTCCATGGACTTTGTCACAGACCTTCCCCCCTCAGATGGTCACACCACCATCCTGGTCGTTGTGGACCAGTTTTCCAAAGCCTGTTGTTTGATTCTTCTGCCTGGTCTCCCTACGGCCATGCAGACCGCAGAGGCTCCCTTTTCTCATGTCTTCCGGCACTACGGGATCCCGGAGGACATCGTGTCTGACCGTGGTCCTTAGTTCACCTCTCATGTCTGGAAGGCCTTCATGGAGGGGGTCATGGTCAGTCTCACCTCCGGGTACCGTCCCCAATCAAATGGGCAGATGGAAAGGGTAAATCAGCAACTGGGTAGGTAACTTCGTAGTTACTGTCAGGACCGGCCGGGGGAGTGGGCTGAGTTTCTGATTTTGACAGAATACGCACAAAACTCCCTCCGTCACACCTTCACTTACATCACACCCTTTCAGTGTGTTCTAGGCTATCAGCTGACCCAGGCACCAGAGTATGATCGAGGCTCCTGCGGTGGTCGATTGGTTCCAGCGTGCAGAGGAGGTATGGAACACAGCGCACACCCGTCTCCAATGCGTCGTTCTTCAGCAGAAGGCGCAGGCCGATCATCACCGCAGTGTGGCCCCGGTCTTTCACCCCAGTGACAGGGTCTGGCTTTCTATGAAGGACCTGCCCCTCCGCCTGCCCTGCCGGAAGCTAAGCCCGCAGTTTGTGGGGCCATTCAAAGTCCTGAGGAGAGTCATTGAGGTGACGTACAGATTACAGCTCCCCGTCAATTACCGTATCTCACCCTCATTTCATGTATCTCTCCTCAGGCCAGTGGCAGCTGGACCCTTGGCTAGTGCTGGATCCCACGACGCACCTCCCCCTCCCTTGGACATCGAGGGGGCACCGGCTTACTCCGTCCCCAGCCTGTTGGACTCACGGCGCCGTGGGGGGTCTCTCCAGTACCTGATCGACTGGGAGGGTACGGCCCCGAAGAGCGGTGCTGGGTTCCGGCGCGGGACGTCCTGGACCGTTTTCTCATTCGGGACTTCCACAGGCGTCATCCCGACCGAACCGCACCGCGTCTCCATGGTCGTCCCCAAGGTCGGCAGAGCACCGCTGCTGGAGCAGCGCCTCAGGGGGGTACTGTCACACCAGCCTTTGCTTTGGCTCCCCTCCTGTCCAGCTCAGGCATTTGGCGTCGCTCACCTTCTAGCTGCTGCCGGACCTGCTTCTGGCAAACGCCCTTCACTCATCAACCCCAGACTTGTCTCGTCTTTGGGTTTCATCTCGCTTATTTAAATATATATACACACAATGCTGTAAAGTAAGAATGCTTTCAAAAATAGACATGTTAATAGTTTATATCTATCAATTAACAAAATGCAAAGTGAGTGAACAGAAGAAAAATCGACATCAAATCAATATTTGGTGTGACCACCCTTTGTCTTCAAAACAGCATCAATTCTTCTAGGTACACTTGCACACAGTTTTTGAAGGAACTCAGCGGGTAGGTTGCCCAAACATCTTGGAGAACTAACCACAGTTCTTCTGTGGATTTAGGGAGCCTCAGGTGCTTCTCTCTTTTCTCATGTAATCCCAGACAGACTCGATGATGTTGAGATCAGGACTCTGTGGGGGCCATACCATCACTTCCAGGATTTCTTGTTCTTTACGCTGAAGACAGTTCTTAATGACTTTCGCTGTATGTTTGGGGTCATTGTCATGCTGCAGAATAAATCTGGGGCCAATCAGATGCCTCCCTGATGGTATTGCATGATGGATAAGTATCTGCCTGTACTTCTCAGCATTGAGCAGACCATTAATTCTGACTAAATCCCCAACTCCATTTGTAGAAATTCAGCCCCAAATTTGCAAGGAACCTCCACCATGTTTCACTGTTGCCTGCAGACACTCATTTGTGTACCGCTCTCCAGCCCTTCGGCAAACTTCTGCAACAACCAAATATTTCAAATTTTGACTCATCAGTCCAGAGCACCTGCTGCCATTTTTCTACACCCCAGTTCCTGTGTTTTCGTGCATAGTTGAGTCGGTTGGCCTTGTGTCCACGTTAGAGGCATGGATTTTTGGCTGCAAGTCTTCCATGAAGGCCACTTCTGACCAGACTTCTCCGGACAGTAGATGGGTGTACCAGGGTCCCACTGTTTTCTGCCAATTCTGAGCTGATGGCACTGTTCTGATTGCAAAGGGAAGTAAGAATGATGTGTCTTTCATCTGCTGCAGTAAGTTTCCTTGGCCGACCACTGCATCTACGGTCCTCAACGTTGCCCGTTTCTTTGTGCTTCTTCAAAAGAGCTTGGACAGCACATCTGGAAATCCCTGTCTGCCTTGACATTTCTGCCTGGGAGAGACCCTGCTGATGCAGTAGACACCTTGTGTCTTATTGCTGTGCTCAGTCTTGTCATGATGTATGAATTTTGACAGTAAACTGTCTTCAGCAACCTCACCTTGTTAACAGAGTTTGGCTGTTCCTCACCCAGTTTTATTCCTCCTACACAGCTGTTTCTGTTTCAGTTAATGATTGTGTTTCAAACTACATATTGAATTGATGATCATTAGCACCTGTTTGGTATAATTGTTTAATCATACACCTGACTATATGCCAACAAAATCCCTGACTTTGTGCAAGTGTACCTAGAAGAATTGATGCTGTTATGAAGGCAAAGGGTGGTCACACCATTGTTCTTCTGTTCACTCACTTTGCATTTAGTTAATTGATAAATATAGTCTATTAACAGGTCTATTTTTGAAAGCATTTTTATTTTACAGCACTTTTTCACACCTGCCTGAAACTTTTGCACAGTACTGTATATATATATATATATATATATATATATATATATGTATATGTATGTATATATATATATAAACTCAGTAGTTCTAAACCTGCAACTACCTCCTGCCTACTCCTCTCTACACTTGTGACAATGAAGTTCTCCATGAGGTCAATAAATCTATTTTGGAATCGGAATCAGATTCAGAATTCTTTCACATCTACTGTTCTGCATGTTTTTGACCATGCTGTGTATACTGAATGTACTAACCTTTTGTGTGGATTCTTGAAGAAGAGTCCGAGACAAACGGTCCCCTTCAGGCCTGGTTACACAAGTCTTCTCTTCAGGATCTGTAGAGGCAACAGAGATTATGGATTATAGAGAATAACACACAAACACATACATGCATACATGCACACACACACACCAAGTGTTTTGTCCCATCCAGTCCCATGTATATATATATAGTTTTCTTCGTATATATTTCGTATATATTTTTAATCTCAATAACCATCTACGGACTGAACATACTCTCCTGCAACCCGCCTCACCCAATGTGGTACGGATCTGCTATTTGTTATACTTTAGAACCGGAACCCTTACCAGAAGCTAGCCAGCGAACTAGCCACTGCTAGCGGTCATCACCGTTAACTCGGACATCAGCCAGCCTCAGCCCGGTCAAGTTCTGCCAGTCTGCGCAGTGCGATATCAACCCAGAGCATATCGGACTGCTTTTTCTCTACCACATCTCCGGATTCCTACCGCAAGCTCTGAACCTTTACACCGGATCATCGCAGCTAGCTAGATGCTATCCGAGTAGCTACTCCTGGATAACGTCTCTGTCCCGAAGCCAGCACCAATTAGTCTGGAGCTAGCCTCGAGCTAGGCCCATTTCCCGGCTAGCCGAAGAGGTCCATCAGCCAATTCTTGGGCTACAATACCTCATTTGCCAATTGGCCTGGACCCTTTACAGCCGACACGGAGCCCCGCCAATCCATCACGACTGGTCTGCCGACGTAACAGTCTGAGGTGGTTTCAACAGGCTCTTCCGTTGCAACCTCCCCCGGAGGCCCATCTGCTCGCCCCGGCCCGCTAGCTGTCTGAATCGCCATGTCTCGCCATGTCTCCAGCTTGCCTAGTGCAGTAGCACTACTGAATTGGCTCCCTGACTCATCTATTGCTATTCACTGGACCCTATGATCACTCGGCTACAGATGCTTCTCCCTAAAGTCAATATGCCTTGTTTATTGCTGTTTTGGTTAGTGACTGTAGAGCCTCCAGCCCTGCCCAATATGCCTTAAATAGCCCAGAAATCTGCTCCTCTGTTCCGAACGCACTAGATGACCAGTTCTTATAGCCTTTAGCCGTACCCTTATCCTACTCCTCCTCTGTTCCTCTGGTGATGTAGAGGCTAACCCAGGCCCTGCAGCCCCCTGCACCACTCCCATTCCCCAGGCACTCTCATTTGTTGACTTCTGTAACTGTAAAGGCCTTGTTTTCATTCATGTTAACATTACAAGTCTCCTCCCTAAGTTTGTTTTATTCACTGCTTTAGCACACTCTGCCAACCCGGATGTCCTAGCCGTGTCTGAATCCTGGCTTAGGAAGGCCACAAAAATCCTGAAATTTCCATCCCTAACTATAACATTTTCCCACAAGATAGAACTGCCAAAGGTGGTGGAGTTGCAATCTACTGCAGAGATAGCCTGCAGAGTTCTGTCATACTATCTAGGTCTGTGCCCAAACAATTCGAGCTACTTTTAAAAATCCACCTTTCCAGAAACAAGTCTCTCACCGTTGCCGCTTGCTATAGACCCCATTCAGCCCCCGGCTGTGCCACATGTGAATTGATTGCCCCCATCTATCTCCAGAGTTTGTGCTGTTAGTTGACCTAAAATGGGACATGCTTAACACCTCGGCCATCCTACAATCTAAGCTTGATGCCCTCAATCTCACACAAATGATCAAGGAACTTACCAGGTACAACCCCAAATCCGTAACCATGGGCACCCTCTTAGATATCATCCTGACCAACCTGCCCTCTAAATACCCCTCTGCTGTCTTCAACCAGGATCTCAGCGATCACTGCCTCATTGCCTGCGTGCGTAATGTGTCCGCAGTCTAACGACCACCCCTCATCACTGTCAAACTCTCCCTAAAACACTTCAGCGAGCAGGCCTTTCTAATCGACCTGGACGGGTATCCTGGAAGGATATTGACCTCATCCCGTCAGTAGAGGATGCCTGGTTGCTCTTTAAAAGTGCTTTCCCCACCATCTTAAATAAGCATGCCCCATTCAAAAAATGTAGAACTAAGAACAGATATAGCCCTTGGTTCACCCCAGACTTGACTGCCCTTGACCAGCACAAAAACATCCTGTGGTGTTCTGCATTAGCATCGAACGAATAGCCCCCGCGATACGCAACTTTTCAGGGAAGTCAGGAACCAATATACTCAGTCAGTTAGGAAAGCTAAGGCTAGCTTTTTCAAACAGAAATTTGCATCCTGTAGCACTAGTTCCAAATGGTTTTGGGACACTAAAGTCCATGGAGAATAAGAGCACCTCCTCCCAGCTGCCCACTGCACTGAGGCTAGGAAACACTGTCACCACCGATAAATCTACGATAATCGCTAATTTCAATAAGCATTTTTCTACGGCTGGCCCTGCTTCTCCTTCACCCAAATCCAGACAGCTGATGTTCTGAAAGAGCTGCAAAATCTGGATCCCTACAAATCAGCTGGGCTAGACAATCTGGACCCTCTCTTTCTAAAATGATACACAAAAATTGTTGCAACCCCATTACTAGCCGATTGGAAAGCTGCCGCAGTCATCCCCCTCTTCAAAGGGGGAGACACTCTAGACCCAAACTGTTATAGACCTATATACATCCTACCCTGCCTTTCAAAAATCTTCGAAAGCCAAGTTAACAAACAGATCACCAACCATTTCGAATCCCACTGTACTTTCTCCGCTATGCAATCTGGTTTCCGAGCTGGTCATGGGTGCTCCTCAGCCACACTCAACGTCCGAAACGATATCTTAAACGGCATCAATAAAAGACAGTACTGTGCAGACGTCTTCATCGACCTGGCCAAGGTCATTCAACTCTGTCAATCACCGCATTCTTATCGGCAGACTCAATAGCTTTGGTTTCTCAAATGACTTCCTCGCCTGGTTCACCAACTACTTCTCAGATAGAGTTCAGTGTGTCAAATCGAAGGGCCTGTTGTCCGGATCTCTGGCAGTCTCTATAGGGGTGCCACAGGGTTCAATTCTCGGGATGACTCTTTTCTCTGTATAAATCAATGATGTCGCTCTTGCTGCTGGTGATTCTCTGATCCACTTCTACGCAGACGACACCATTCTGTATACTTCTGGCCCTTCTTTGGACTCTGTGTTAACAAACCTCCAAATGAGCTTCAATGCCATACAACTCTCCTTCCGTGGCCTCCAACTGCTTTTAAATGCAAGTAAAACTAAGTGCATGCTCTTCAACCGATTGCTGCCCGCACCTGCCCGCCTGACTAGCATCACTACTCTGGACGGTTCTAACTTAGAATATGTGGACAACTACAAATACCTAGGTGTCTGGTTAGACTGTAAACTCTCCTTCCAGACTCACATTAAGCATCTCCAATCCAAAATTAAATCTAGAATCGGGTTCCTATTTCGCAAACAAAGCATCCTTCACTCATACCCTCATAAAACCGACTATCCTACCGATCCTCCACTTCGGTGATGTCTTTTACAAAATGGCCTCCAATACTCTATTCAGCAAACTGGATGTTGTCTATCACAGTGCCCTCCGTTTTTTCACCAAAGCCCCATATACTATCCACCATTGCGTTTGTAGTCTCTCGTTGGCTGGCCCTCACTACATATTCATCGCCAAACCCACTGGCTTCAGATCATCTAGAAGTCTTTGCTAGGTAAAGCCCCACCTTATCGCAGCTCACTGGTCACCATAGCAACACCCACCCGTAGCACGCGCTCCAACAGGTATATTTCACTGGTCACCCCCAAAGCCAACACTTCCTTTGGCCGCCTTTCCTTCTAGTTTTCTGCTGCCAATGACTGGAACGAACTACAAAAATCACTGAAGCTGGAGTCTTATATCTCCTTCTCTAACTTTAAGTATCAGCTGTCAGAGCAGCTTACCGATCACTGTACCTGTACTCAGCCAATCTGTAAATAGCCCATCCAACCAACTACCTCATCCACATATTGTTATTTATTCTCTTGCTCTTTTGCACCCCAGTATCTCTACTTGCATATCATCATCTGCACATCTATCACTCCAGTGTTAATGCTAAATTGTAATTATTTTGCCTCTATTGCCTATTTATTGCCTTACCTCCCTGCTCTTCTACATTTGCACACACTGTACATAGATTTTTATATTGTGTTATTGACTGTACGTCTGTTTATGTGTAACTCGGTGTTGTTGTTTTTGTCGCACTGCTTTGCTTTATCTTGGCCATGTCGCAGTTGTAAATGAGAACTTGTTCTCAACTGGCCTACCTGGTTAAATAAAGGTAAATTAAAAATAAAAACTCCCTTATTTTCCCTAATCAGCAGCAAGATTGTGTAATATAGGTTATGCTAGAAATATTAGCGTAAGGTTATGCACGGGAAGTTTGTGGACTGTGTGCTGAGCATTAGCTCTACTGTTCAGGGGAGAAGGACTAAATTAGAAGGAGGAATCCTTGGGGTTGTTTCAAGGGTTGCTCTGCACTTTTAGGTTGTTCACACACCTTAGTTCCAGATGCACAGAGTAAAAAATCATAACAAAATCCAGGGAGATGTATATCTTCACTAACACAGTGTTTCTGTTTGCTTTTTCAGGTTGGTGCTGAAACAGGGGGATGAATAGCTAGCTGCATTAATAGCTTCCTCCAATCTCTGAATGTGAAGACATTACCAATAAACTCTGTTAAGGGCTGGTTCCTCCGCCTAACCTCCGCCTAACATCTGACTTAAGAGAACACTTCTGTATTCGGTCATCAGCTATAGAATGGAAGATCACTACTTAATAGGCAGTTCAATAATCAATACCCTGCAATAAAAGTCTCACTGGCTACAGTATATCATGATCTCAGCTTCCGGAGGAAAAGGAACAACTCACAAAGAAATGTTTTTCTATAGTTATTTTTGGGGATCCAGCTGCTCTGGTGATAACATCTGACCAACAACAGCTTTCAGCCAATCAGATCTCCTTTCCCTCTGGGTTATCAAAGTTACCAGAGGTTCTCACCAGCTGTCAGGTGGATCACATGACACCTGCTGGGCCCTGGGCTTCTAGAACACCCTCTCACCATTTTCAGTTTGAAAATAAAGTGCAATGCTCCCCTTAAACTCAGATTTACTGAAGCAAAGTAAGGTCAGTCAGTTTCCTAGCCAATCCTCGTCAGTCCTTCAACAACCCTACTGGCACCACCTCCACCCATAGTCATCTATGCCAAGAAGAGTGGGAGACCGCATGTTCTTACCATCATATTGTAATGTCCAGTCAGCTGGGCTGATACAGTTATGACGTTCAGCAACTCAGGGTGGGTTTGGCAGGGTGTTTACACACACACTTCACTCGTCTGCTCTAAAGGCATTCTAGGTTTCCTTTGTGTGTGTGTGTGTGTGTGTGTAAGTGTGTGTGTGCATTAGGGCTGTCCCTGACTAAAGAATATCTAAAAAAAGAGTAATGTGTATTTTTCCATATATAGACACATCCTATGTGTTTTAATCAAATCAAATATATCCACTGAGCTTGTCTGATGCTTTTAAGCAAACTGTTTGATGAAATAATTAAGACACAAAAATGAGTAGAGGGAGTCCGACCGCAATTGATTTGATTGTGCCTGGCTCAGATTTGCTGCGCTGTGTTAAAAAAAAGGCAGTGAGTGACTGTGTGACTAGCATCCGTTGTCTCGCTCTCCTCCCTGTTGCAGCGACCACCATGAACATTAACAGTGTGTTTCGTGCTGTCTGCTTTGCTGAAGCTGCAACATAACTTCAGCCATTTCAGACGGAAAAGTTATGTTACTGAAACCTCTAATTTGTTTAGGAAAAAGATCCCCTGTTCCCTCAACTCTTACTCTCTTTACGTGACACATGTATGCATCACATGCACCTGACCAACAGGGCCTGAACTATAGCATATCATAATCACATCAATACATTTGTTATAACAAACTCTGAACACGGTAACACGTGACAGCAAAATGGATACAGAGGACGTGACAAATAAACTCGAAACTGGGTAATATTTACTGTTTGCACAGGAGGTAAAGGGGAAGTCAGATGTGTGGAATAAATTACTGGAGATCAAGACAAAGAAGGTATGGAGCAAGCGCTACGTGCATATTACAGTGCATTCGGAAAGTATTCAGACCCCTTTACTTTTTCCACATGTGTGTTACGTTACAGCCTTATTCTAAAATGGATTAAATCCTTTTTTCCCCTCATCAATCTACACACAATACAGCATAATTACAAAGCAAAAACACGTTTTAATAGATTTTTGCAAATTTGTAAAAAATGTAAAACTAAAATATCACAATTACATAAGTATTCAGACCCTTTACTCAGTACTATGACGCTACAAGCTTGGCAATGTGGGGAGTTTCTCCCATTGTCCTCTGCAGATCCTCTCAAGCTCTGTCAGGTTGGATGGGGAGCGTTGCCGCACAGCTATATTCAGGTCTCTCCAGAGATGTTCAATTGGGTTCAAGTCCGGGCTCTGGCTGGGCCACTCAAGGACATTCAGTGACTTGTCCCTAAGCCACTCCTGAGTTATCTTGGCTGTGTGATTAGGGTCATTGGAAGGTGAACCTTCGCTCCAGTCTGAGGTCCTAAGTGCTCTGGAGCAGGTTTTCATCAAGGATCTCTGGGAGACTAGTCGATTCTGACTAGTCTCCCAGTCCCTGCCGCTGAAAAACATTTCCACAGCATGATGCTGCCACCACCATGCTTCACCGTAGAGATGGTGCCAGGTTTCCTCCAGACGTGACGCTTGGCATTCAGGCAAACGAGTTCAATCTTGGTTTCATCAAACCAGAGAATCTTGTTTCTCACGGTCTGCGTCCTCCAAGTGGGCTGTCATGTGCCTTTTACTGAGGAGTGGCTTCCGTCTGGCCACTCTACCATAAAGGCCTGATTGGTGGAGTGCTGCAGAGATGGTTGTCCTTTTGGAAGGTTCTCCCATCTCCACAGAGGAACTCTGGAGCTCTGTCAGAGTGACTATAGGGTTATTGGTCACCTCCCTGACCAAGGCCCTTCTCCCCCGATTGCTCAGTTTGGCCGGACTGGCAGCTCTAGGAAGTCTTGGTGGTTCCAAACTTCTTCATTTAAGAATAATGGAGGCCACTGTGTTCTTGGGGACGTTCAATGCGTCAGACATTTTTTGGTACCCTTCCCCAGATCTGTGCCTCGACACAATTCTGTCTCGGAGCTCTACGGACAATTCCTTCGATCTCATGGCTTGGTTTTTGCTCTGACATGGACTGTCAACTGTGGAACCTTATATAGACATGTCTAATCAATTGAATTTACCACAGGTGGACACCGTTCAAGTTGTAGAAACATCTTAAGGATGATCAATGGAAACAGGATGCACCTGAACTCAATTTTGAGTCTTATAGCAAAGGGTCTGAATACTTATGTAAATAACGTATCAGTTTTTTATGTTTAATACATTTGCAAAAAAAAAAAATATATATGTATTGCTTTGTCATTATAGGGTATTGTGTGTAGATAGATGAGGATTTTTTGTATTTAATCAATTTTAGAATAATGCTGTAACGTATCAAAAAGTCAAGGGGTCTGAATATTTTCCCGAATGCACTGTATGTGTGCCAAACAGGTGCTGTTAGATTACAATATAATTGTTCTGACCATTTGGAACAATGTAAACAACACTAAATAAATGATGAGCGTACTTTTTTTTGTAAAGCCTTTATTACAGCAAAGATTAACAGTCACATTCATAAGTGAATGCAATTTCCGAAATGGAACGGTTTAGGCTTATTTATTGTTTACGCTAATTATTCAATGTTCACTTTGTTATTTTATTTTAAAACTAAAATGATTGATTGCATTTCACATCACATCGTGAATGACTCGTATGCTGTGTGATGACATGAACAAATAAATTATTGATTGATACAGTAGCCTATATAAGTATTGAAATATAGGCCTAAGTAAGTTTACAGCATCAGTGGCGTGTATTCATGGATACCAAGGGAAGCCAGGCTTCCCAATTTTTTAAATACAAGATTTAAAATAATAATAATAATAATAAAAACGTTTTTGTCTCTCTGTGTTTCATAATTTTCCTTCAATTCGCAAGAGGCTGAATGTATCTCACCGGAGAAAGCATCCGAGCGAGCGAAACAGCGCCCCTCTGTCTCTCTACGTGTAGACCAGCATCTATCTGATGCTGTCTGGTACAAAGAAGAATGACATTGTTGCCGCCCATAGCATTGAACGCAAGGGAAGCCAGCGAGCTCAGCGAGCTCAACTGTGAATGGTCCTGGCGCACCAAAATAAAGTGTCAAGGGAAGCCAGATTGGATTTGGCTTCCCTTGACAAATTGCATTGAGAGCATACGTCATTGACAGAAATGACTTGAATTGTTGCATCTTGTTTGTGTTGTTGTCCTCCAGTGGCTAGCTAGCTAGCTAAAATTGGCCCTTTCCTAAATTAGCTATCGATGGAGATAGGGATTTGGACTTGTGGTTTAACTTAATTCTCTGTGCTGGACAATGATTACAACATCAATGCTGATCGAACCATTAATGAATATGTTGTGCCCCTGGCCTGAGAGGATGGAAGTTCAGTATGTAACTAGATGTAGAAGGCTAATGTTAACTTGCTATCACTGCCCATGAAGTTAGGCTAGCGAGCAAGCATTTTAGCCAGGTAGCCTAGGACAACAAAAAATAAAAGTATGTACTGTATGACAGAGGGATAGACCGTTTCGTCAACATGGAAGAGAGGAGGATGGCATTGGTGTTTCTCTACAAGTAGGGTGAGTCAACATGCTTTTCTACTTGCACGAACACGCACACACACACCCACACACACACACACAGAAATCAGAATCATGGACAGCCACATCATATTTACATTATGTTGATTGGACTAAATTGTTTGTGGTATCTTTTAGTTGTCGCTGTATTAGGCTAAGCGGAGATGATTTGATGATGTTGAAATGTTGAAGTTGACATGGTGCTGAAATAGTGGAGGCAGCTCCTGTTTTCTTTGTGACTTGAGGTTAACTCACTGTTGTTCTAAATCAATAGTTGTTTAGTGGTCCAAAAATGTCAGAAACATTAACTTGCTTGACCATGCTGTAGGTCATGTAACTCTCTGTTACATGCAATATGCTTTGTGGACTTCACCGGTCGGAGGTTGGTATCCGTTTTTGTGATAAAACTGTAAGGACCGATGCTGGAGTAGAGAAGCAGGTACGGGGACTCAACATTTAATAAGGAACAGACATGGAACAAGACAGGAACAGCGTCAGCACATGGGTAACACAACGACATACGCAATTAATGCAGAAGCGGGGAACAGAGCTGTGGAACAGACAGATAAATGGAAGGAAATAACACAGGTGATTGAGTCCAGGTGAGTACAATGAATCGCTGATGCGCATGATGAGGGAAACAGGTGTGCGTAATGATGGTGGCAGGAGTGCGTAATGCAGGGCAGCCGAGGGAGAGCGGGAGCAGGCATGACAGTACCCCCACCTTCTAGGGGCGCCACCCGGCGTCTCACCTGGACTAGCCTGACGTGCCGGCCGAGGCATGTGCACTGGACTAGCTGGCTGGGGTTTAGAAGCCCGACGAACCAGCAGAGGCATAGGAACCTGGCGAACCGGCTGAGGCATGGGAGCCTGACGATCTGGTTGAGGCGTGGCAACCTGATGATCCCGCTGGGACGTGGGAGCCTGATGAGCCGGCTGAGGTGTAGACGCCTGGCGAGCCGGCTGAGCGGTAAAACCCTGACGATCCAGCAGAGGCCTGATGTGGGATGGGCACCTGCCGAGCCAACCGGGGCAAGGAATTTCTTGAGCCAGCTAGGGTGTGGAAGCCAACTAAGGCATCCCCGGTTCCATCAGCGGCGGCCCCCGGACTCGACGTCACCACCAACCAAAAAGCCAGCATTCTGTGAGAACCGACGCTGGGGTAGAGAAGCAGGTACGGGGAGTCAACATTTAATAAGGAACAGACATGGAACAAGACAGGAACAGCGTCAGCACACGGGTAACACAACGACATACGACAATTAATGCAGAAGCGGGGAACAGAGCTAGGGAACAGACAGATATATGGAAGGAAATAACACAGGTGATTGAGTCCAGGTGAGTGCAATGATTCACTGATGCGTGTGACAAGGGAAGCAGGTGTGTGTAATGCAGGGCTGCCTGGCGCCCTGGAGCGCCAGGGAGGGAGAGCGGGAGCAGGCATGACAAAAACAAAAGTGTGGTTGAATTGGTATTTCTTATTCTTATTGTCTTGGCCCTTAGGCCTATATATCATGGTCGCAAGGCATATGAATTAACAAATTATAGAGCAAACAACGCAATTATCACAACACATAGGTTGTTGTATGGCTTTTTTGGGTGGGGGGCTTTGCTTCCCCAATGATTTTACCCACGCACCGCTACTGTACGGTATTAAGACTAAACAGGATGTGCTCTTAGGCCTACAGCTCTATGGTGGTTATACAAGTCTGCTATACTAAGCCTACTAATGATAATGACATTACCTATTATTATATTCATGATCGTAATAATAATAATAACAATAAGAAGGAGATCAAGGAAAAAGGGTTATTATTATTATTTGAATTTTTCTGAACATTTGGAACAGTGTAAACGACACTAAATAAATGATAAATAATACCAGAGAGGCTGGTCAAATGAAAAAATGTGTAATGCCTTTATTACAACATAGAAAAGATTAAAAACAGACGAATTGGTGAAATTGTTGCATGAGGCTTGGTGTTCCCGGAATCAGTAGGCTATTAAACAAACACTAAAACAGGCAACAGAAGCAGGATCTGTCTTATTTATGTAGATATACACAACCATTGAAAAGCTTGGTGTCACTTAGAAATGTCCTTGTTTTTGAAAGAAAAGCACATTTTTTGTCCATTAAAATTACATCAAATTGATCAGAAATACAGTGTAGACATTGTTAATTTTGTAAATGACTATTGTAGCTGGAAACGGCAGATTTTTTATGGAATATCTATTTCAGTAGCATTGATTGTTTGGTCGATAGGCTGTTGGTCGACCGAGATTTCTTTAGTCGAGCAGTAGCAAAACATGTTTATTTTCTATAAAAATCATGGTGTACAAGACAACTGTCTTCGACTGATGGACTATGCCATCCCCATGGCCTTCGACTGATGGACTATGCCATCCCCACGGCCTTCGACTGATGGACTGTGCCATCCCCACGGCCTTCGACTGATGGACTGTGCCATCCCCACGTCCTCAACAATGGTTCCATCCACTCAGACAGGTGTGAATCAGACAGTTGTCTTGTACACCATGATTTTTATTTTAAAAAATCTAATATTTTGCGACTGCTCGACTAACGAAATCTTGGTCGACCAACAGCCTATCAACCAAACAATCGACCAGTGGACTAAATTGGGTCAGCTCTAGTGTGCCTGTGTCATTTCAGACAGACCTCAGTTGATTCCTAACAGTGTAGATTCTAAATTCATTGTGAATATTTTCCAACGACAGAGCTGAACACACAAGTTACATTAAATAACTCTGGTCTAGAGGGTTTTCTCCACTATTACAACCCCAGTTACACAGTCACACAGTCACTACAAGCTGATAGTTGTCCATAGAAGTGTGTGACTGTTTCTCAAATGACACCCTATTCCCTGTATAGTGAACTGTTCAAATGTAGTGCACTATAATATAGAACTGGAAATAAGGTGTCATTTGAGATTTCCTATTTATGTCCACTGTGGGGTCTTTTTTTTTCAGCAGTTAGGGGGTTCGGGGGAAGGGGTGGGGGGTTTGGGGAAGTGAAGTCAAGGGAGGGGGGTTGTGGGGGGCGACTGGGGAACTCTCTGGCCCTAAACGTTTCTCAAGCTGTGACTGAATGGCTGGATGATGGAAGCCAAGGTCAGCACTAATTCACACACACGCACACACACCACACCACACCACACCACAGACTAGCCTCACTGGGCTGTGTGTGTGTGTGTGTGTGTGTGTGTGTGTGTGTGTGTGTGTGTGTGTGTGTGTGTGTGTGTGTGTGTGTGTGTGTGTGTGCGTGCGTGCGTGCGTGCGTGTGTTTGATAGACCAAGGGGTGAGAGAGCAAGAGAAAGAGAAGGGCCCGAAAGGAGGAGGTAGGGAGACAAAGTAAGGGATCAAGATGTAGATTGGAGAAGGGGAAAAATAGAGAGCCAAATACCAGAACGACAAAGATTCCTCAGAAGATGCTTCCTGTATCATATCTCTCCATCTGTTGCACACTGGTCTTGGTCTCTCTCTCTCTCTCTCTCTCTCTCTCTCTCTCTCCCCTGCTCACTCTCTTCTTTGTGTATCAGATGAATGCTTACAGATGAATGCTTACAGATGAATATTTACAGATGAATGCTTACATTCATATCACTGAAGATATACAGTACCAGTCGAAAGTTCAAGGGTTGTTCTTATTTTAACTTTTTTCTACATTGTAGAATAATAGTGAAGACATCAAAACTATGAAATAACACATATGGAACTAAGTAGTAAGTATATTTTGTATTTGAAATTCTTCAAAGTAGCCACCTTTTCGTTGATGACAGCTTTGCACACACTTGGCATTCTCTCAACCAGCTTCACCTGGAATGATTTCTCAACATTCTTGAAGGAGTTCCCACATATACTGAGCACTTGTTGGCTGCTTTTCCTTCACTCTTCAGTCAAACTCATTCCAAAACATCTCAATTGGGTTGAGGTCGGGTGATTGTGGAGGCCAGGTCATCTGATGCAGCACTCCATTACTCTCTTTCTTGGTCAAATTGCCCTTACACAGCCTGGAGGTGTGTTGGGTCATTGTCCTGTTGAAAAACAAACAATAGTCCCACTAAGCGCAAACCAGATGGGATGGTGTATCGCTGCACAATGCTGTGTGCCTTGAATTCTACATAAATCACAGACAGTGTCACCAGCAAAGCACCCCCACACCATCACACTTCCTCCTCCATGCTTCACGGTGGGAACCACACATGCGGTGATCATCCATTCACCTACTCTGCTTCTCACAAAGACACGGAGGTTGGAACCAAAAATCTCAAATTGGACTCATCTAATGTCCATTGCTGCTGTTTCTTGGTCGAAGCAAGTCTCTTCTTCTTATTGGTGTCCTTTAGTAGTGGTTTCTTTGCAGCAATTTGACCATGAAGGCCTAATTCACACAGTGTCCTCTGAACAGTTGTTGTTGAGATGTGTCTGTTACTTGAACTCTGTGAAGCATTTATTTGGGCTGCAATTTCTGAGGCTGGTAACTCTAATGAACATGTCCTCTGCAGCAGAGGTAACTCTAGGTCTTCCTTTCCTTTGGCTGTCCTCATGAGAGCCAGTTTCATCATAGCGCTTGATGATTTTTCAGACTGCGCTTGATGATTGACTGAACTTCAAGTCTTAAAGTAATGATGGACTGTCATTTCGCTTTGCTTATTTGAGCTGTTCTTTCCATAATATGGACTTGGTCTTTTACCAAATAGGGCTATCTTCTGTATAGCACCCCTACCATGTTACAACACAACTGATTGGCTCAAACGCATTAAGAAGGAAAGATATTCCACTAATTAACTTTTTACAAGGCACAACTGTTAATTGAAATGCATTCACAACTGTTAATTGAAATGCATTCCAGGTGAGTACCTCATGAAGCTGGATGAGAGAATTTCAAGAGCGTGCAAAGCTGTCATCAACAAATCAAAAAAATGTTGGTTACTACATGATTTCATGTGTCTTATTTCATAGTTTTGATGTCTTTACTATTATTCTACAATGTAAAAATAGTAAAAATAAAGAAAAACCCATTAATGAGTAGGTGTGTCCAAACTGTTGACTGGTACTTTACATAAACTGTAAAGAATGTTTATCTACTTATCGCAATGACTGGAAGTCTATGGGTATCTGCTAGCAGTCATTGCGCTAACGCTAGTTAGCATTGGCTCGCGAAACTACCTCTAACTTCTTTCATATTGGACACAGAGACATACAAATGTGACGGACCGGCTCGATTTATCAAAATTGGATAAATGTTTTACATTGGATAAAGTAGAGACTCAGAGCTAGAAAATGGTATATCATACACTACAGTTGAGGAACAATGGGAAAGTAATTCTACTTTGTAACCCAACTTTTGAGAAAATGGACCTTGAATGTTTTGGTACACCTACTGGAGAGCTCTTCTTTGTCTACACCCATTCAGTATCGTTCACATCCTCTTAAGCCTTAGCCCCGCCCATCTCTTTAAGGATTCACATGTGAGGCCATATACTAAACCACCAAAAATTTCAAGACTAAAGGCTGGTTTTCTATGGTCATCCGAAATCAAAGTTGTTGTTGTCTTTATGAAAAAGAACAAACACAAAAACTACAGGCTGCATGACATCAGGAGCCTGGTGGTCCAAAATAGCGTAACTGGTGTATTTTAGCACCAATAAATCCACCCGTTTAAAAGTGAATGTAGTGTATGTCAATCTAGCAAACCAGGTAACTAAAAGCAACTTTCTAAACAATGTTTTGGTTCATTTGTAGCTTGTTAGCTAGCTAGCTAATGTTAAGTTATCTGGCTAGCCAGTTCAAATAATGACCATATCATATAGCTGACGTCTTAACTGTAACACATTTTTATTCATTATTACAGGAAAATAAACTCACAACAAGATCCTTATTTACAAGTTAATGGCGAGCCACTTACAGAAAATAGCTTACGGTTCTGAGTGCGATGAAATAAAAGCAGGGCATTCTATCGGAGAATTTTAGAACTTGGACACTGTCTCATTGGCCTAACGTTATATCCTGATTTGACTTTGGTGCAGGCCATGTTGTTCTTCACATTACCATCTCTGGTAAACACATACTATATCAAATAAAATCAAAGTGTATTTGTCACATGCACAGGATACAGAACGTGTAAACGGTACAGTGAAATGGTTACTTGCATAGTGGAGTCTTTTGTTTAGACATGTAGCTAGCTAGCTAAACAATGAACCATAATCATAACATTACTACCCTGCATAAATCTGTAGGTAGCAAACAAGCCAGGTTCAATTTTAGCTAGCTAGCTAACATTAGGCTATAACTAGCAATGCAAACGGCTCTGAGATATGAATAATATTACAACACAGATCATACACGTAATGTTATCTAGTGAGCCAGCCAGCTAACATTAGCTAGCTAGCTAACAGTATGCTTTAACTTGCAATGAAAATGACTTTCTGACAAAATGTGAAACGTATAATATCTGAAAATGTAGCTAGCTAGACTCTCTTACCTGTATACATGGATGAACGATTCTCCCTCTCTGTCACGGATGCCATGGTTGCCTTCGGTTCTCCAGAAAGTGGAGAGCAACACTTTTGCAGTTCTACTATGTGATATATTAAAACAAAAGATTAGAAAGGATTATCTACATATACTGACCAGCTCATGTTACAGACAGAAGTGTGCTACTTGGCAGCCCAATCCGAACTCATCTCTCGGCATATCCAACCCATCCATTATCTCAACGCATCCATTATCATGGCTAGTGGGAAGGTTCTTTTCTTTTTCCGTGGCTAAACCAAAAAGGCTCATAATTTTATTCGTATTTACAGATGGCATACAAGTTTATTATTTAGGCACATGAAAGTTCACATGTTCCAGAAGGCATTTCTGTCCAAAAATGATGTTTACGTTCAAATGCCTCTCCTGTGAAGTAGTGACGCACGCGTGACATACGCCTAGTTTCCTGAAACGAGTCACAAATGGTATCCACGAGTTCATCTACATCTGGGGAAGTAGATAAATGGCCTCATTGCCAAAATCCCGAAGTATCCCTTTAACACATGGAACATTTAGGGGTTGTGAAAAATATGTTGCTATTTGCGATATTTGTGAAATGCTCTTTAAATAAAGTTTGATTTCATTTCATTATTCTGAATCCACTCTATGAGAAACACCTACAGACATCGATGGGACAGTCACAGTAAGTTAGCATGTTAAACCACACTTCCACACACAAGCACAGACAGGTATACACTGTATATAAGAGAAATGCAGAGACGACAAACACAAACAATTATATTTCTGCAGAATAATAACCAAGCTATCCCTGGTCAGTTCTGTTATGTTTTGTTTCCACTCTGCAGGCCAGCTTTTTTACATTGAACACACATTTTGTTTGGAGATCAACATGAAGACCAGAGGATACCAGAGACTTTCAGAGCCTTTCCAGGAGCTCTTCAAAGAGACAATCAGAGGAAAAGGAAAAACCTTTGGGTTTGTGGTGCTGCTGCAGTTTCCGTTTTCGTATCAGAGCTATCCAGCTGCCTCAGAGAGAGAGAGAGAGAAAGAAAGTGGGACTGAGGCTATATCACTCTTTGCTCCTACCTCAGGATGTGTGCTTTATATTAGGACTGCTCTACAGGAAAACATATACTTAATATTACTGGTCAATTGTACACAGTGTCCAACCGAAATTTGATTTCCGCTTTTAACCAAACCCCTCCGAAAGACACACATACATGTTTGGGAGAGGTGCAGGGGGCTGCCACACTGGGCACCCGGGGAGCTGTTGTTGTGGGGGGTTAAGTGCCTTGCTCAGGGACACAACAGCAGGCAATGACATCTAGGATTTGATACCAGCAACCTTTGCCAACAGATTTTTCCAGTCGGACCCAGGATTCAAACTGGCAACACTCCAGTTGCTGGCTCACCTCTCTAACCGCTAGTCTACCTGCCGCCTATACTGTCACTAAGTCACAGTCTCAACCGAGCAGCAAAAACAGAGGAACAAACCAGTTGTGAGAGGGAGATAGAACTCTGTCCCTTTATAATGTCATCATCACATCCAAGACCACTTGGTTGCCTCTGCAAAATAAACCTAGTTCTCCTGATGACACTCACGCCTTCACTTCACTGCTTTGTAACTTTGGCCATTTAGACAGGACACCAGCTGTAACGTTAAAATACAAGGTGTGCAAAACCACCCTTAGGCAATACGCACAACTCAATGATTACACACACACTCTCATTTCCTCTCTGTCTTTATTGAGGTGTGTGTACGTTGTATGTGTGTAAGTTGTATATATGCATGCATTCGTGCACTGTACTTGTGTGTGTGGCTGGCTGGCATGTACAGTATGTGTGCGTGCGCGTGTGTGTGTGTGTGTGTGTGTGTGTGTGTGTGTGTGTGTGTGTGTGTGTGTGTGTGTGTGTGTGTGTGTGTGTGTGTGTGTTGCCCGCAGACCACCAACGAACTCACACAGAGACAGATGACGTCAACTTGCAGTGATTACTTTAATAGCGGAGTAGAGTAGAGGCTGTGGAGCAGCACAGATGGCTGGACAGCATCAACCTAACAATGAGGACCTGTCTCTCTGTCTGTCTGCTCGGCCAGCTACAGATGTAGGATGTTAATTTGGAACCAGCTTGCTAGAGCAGGAAAATAATCCTGCAACAACAGGAAATGTGAATTATTTTGTGGATTATCATTAATGGACATTTTTTGTAGGGGTTTGTTGGAAACTGACTAATTGACTCGAGCATGTTTTAGTATGTTTAAAAAAATCACGGTCCTATAACACTGCCTTATATCTTAACATGTTTTATATCATTATATTTTCTTAACATGTTTTATATCATTATATTTTCTTAACATGTTTTATGTCATTATATTTCCTTAAGATGTTTTATATCATTATATTTTCTTAACATGTTTTATGTCATTATATTTTCTTAACATGTTTTATGTCATTATATTTCCTTAAGATGTTTTATATCATTATATTTTCTTAAGATGTTTTATGTCATTATATTTTCTTAACATGTTTTATGTCATTATATTTCCTTAAGATGTTTTATATCATTATATTTTCTTAACATGTTTTATGTCATATTTCCTTAAGATGTTTTATATCATTATATTTTCTTAACATGTTTTATATCATTATATTTTCTTAAGATGTTGGATATCATAATTTCTTAGAATAGAAAGAAGTGTTCTCTCTGTGTATGAGTAGTGTAGTGGATTGACTCCCTAACATCAAGGCCTCTCCTGACTGATAAGGATACCGGTTGAGACATTTTTGGTTATGGCAAATCAAGTCAGACATTTTAAAGCAGAATTTACAAACTTTAAAAGCCTTTTTAAACCTTGAATACACTACAAGTTTGAATTTCCTGTTTTGTGGGAAAATTCTCAGCAACAAAAGAGTGATCAAATTAAGATCCTACATCTGTACTGCCTGATGTAAAATACCTGACCAGAAACACATCTGTAACAAAGACACAGCATCTTCCAGCAGCACACCACTCTACTGGCCAGTACAAGAGAAGATAATGATGAACTCAGTGACTGGGGGCTTCTGGTCAGTGTGCTGCTGTGTTGACTTAATTGTTCCAACTGAGAGAATGAGCTGAGTTTCCTGATTGCATGCAGCCAAGACAGGAGAACAGAGCAAAATACAACAGCAGAGGTACGCAAAGACACACACACACACACACACACACACACACACACACACACACACACACACACACACACACACACACACACACACACACACACACACACACACACACACACACACACGCTGGTGAAGACATTTGGCCTGCTGATTTAAAGAGTGCTGTGAATGTGGGAATGGGGTGATTCATAATAACTTCATGATGTCTGTTTTCAGACAGACTTAAGATGGATCTATGATGCCTGGGAGTCAGAGAGAGACTACTGTGCTCTCTGACAGACTTAGCATGGAGACTGAGGAGATATGTAGGTCACACAGACACACACACAGACACAGACGCAGATGCAGACGCCGACACGCAGATACGCAGACACGCACACACGCACACACACACACGCACGGCTAATAACAGTCTGGTAACAAGGGATGGGAGGTTAATACTCCTGGTCTGGACCTGGGCCAGGAGAAGACATCCACTTTTGGACCAGAAACATGTCCTCCTTCCTCTCTTCCTTCCTGGTCCAGACCAATCCTATTTCTGTTCTCCCTGAGTATTGACTGTGATCAGTTTCTATTGTACTGAGGTATTCAATACTTCTCAGCAGTATAGAAGCCACTCCTAGCCTCCCCCTTCAGTAACACAGGCCATTTTCCTCCAGGAATCTGATGACTTTACAATAACAAGGCTATAATGGAGCCTGTAATGTCTGTCTACAGCGCAGAGGATCACACAGTGTTTACAGAGAGGGGCGACAGCTAACTGCCTGCCACTAAACCCCTTTCTTTACAAACCCCTAGAGACTACAGAGGGATGATGTCAGAAAGCAAAAAGCAGAGATGGAGAGGGCTGGAAGAGAGGAAGAGGGAGAGATAAAAGGAGGGCTGAGGGAGATAGAGAGACAGGGCCAGACGAGAAGGAGACAGAAAGGGAGAGTGAGCGAGAGGCAGAGAGAAAAAGGTGACTGCGGGTGGAGGATGAGGGAGGACGGGGGATAGAGAAAAGGCAAGGGCGGGTGGAGAGAGGAGACAGAGAGAAAAGGCGAGGGTGGGGGAGGGAGGAGGCTGAGAGAGAAAAGGCGAGGGTGGGGGAGGGAGGAGGCTGAGAGAGAAAAGGCGAGGGTGGGGGAGGGAGGAGGCTGAGAGAGAAAAGGCGAGGGTGGGGGAGGGAGGAGGCTGAGAGAGAAAAGGCGAGGGCAGGTGGAGGGTGGAGGCTGAGAGAGAAAAGACGAGAGCGAGTGGGGGGAGGAGGGTGAGAGCACCAGAGTTTAGGGTTCCAGACTGGGAACTCTGGGAGATGGATCACAGATGTCTGACCTTCACTGCCGCCCCTGGGCTGTGCAGGATAATTGTGAAACAAAGCATCTCCCTCCCTCCCTCCCTGTCCCACCCCTCTTTCACTACCTCTCTGCATTTTTAAGCCCCTCTACCTTCTTCCTTTCCCTCTCTACTTTCTCTCTTTCTTTATCTCTTTATTCTTCCTCTCTCCTTCTCATGCTTCTCTCTATTCTTTCTCTATCCCCCCTCTCTCTATCTTCTCTCACTTTCTCTAATGACAGCAAACACACATCCCTTATCTTCTGCAATCAGCCTGGATAACTGCAGCATACAAGCACATGAGTCTTCCGTCTCTAAAGGTAGCCCTACACAAACAAACACCCCGTCTCAAGACTAGTCTCCTTGAGGAAGAGGTAACCATATGCAAGCAGCAAGCATTGTGAAGAAGCCTGTGTAAAAGCCCTTAGTAAAAGAGGCGATGAGAACCAAACAGAGAGAGAGATAACAAGACAGAGATAGTCCTCCTTACCCAGACAGGGAACAGCAGCACTCATTTACCTGAGGCAATATGTAAGCACTTCCGATGGCTGCAGATAGCAGCATGCACACACACAGTCTGAGGTTGCAGATACACTACATCACCAAAAGTATGTGGACATCTCTTCAAATGAGTTGATTTGGCTATTTCAGCCACACCCGTTGCTGAGAGGTGTATAAAACCTAGCACACAGCCATGCAATCTCCATAGACCAACATTGGCAGTGGAATGGCCCGTACTGAAGAGCTCAGTGACTTTCAACGTGGTACCGTCATAGGATGTCACCTTTCCAACAAGTCAGTTTGCCAAATTTCTTCCCTGCTAGAGCTGCCCTGGTAAACTGTAAGTTCTATTATTGTGAAGTGGAAATGTCTAGGAGCAACAATGGCTCAGCCGCAAAGTGGTAGGCCACACAAGCTCACAGAACACGATCGCCGAGTGCTTAAGCGCATGGCTCGTAAAAATTGTCTGTCCTCGGTTGCAACAAGAACTGTTCGTTGGGTTTCCATGGCCGAGCAGCCACATGCAAGCCTAAGATCACCACGCGCAATGCCAAGCGTAGGCTGGAGTGGTGTAAAGCTCGCCGCCATTGGACTCCGGAGCAGAGGAAACACGTTCTTTGGAGTGATGAATCACACTTCACCATGTGGCAGTTCGGTGGACAAATCTGGGTTTGGCGGATGCCGGAGAACACTACCTGCCCGAATACATAGTGCCAACTGTAAAGTTTGGTGGAGGAGGAATAATGGTCTGGGGCTGTTTTTCATGGTTCGGGCTAGGCCCCTTAGTTCCAGTGAAGGGAAATCTTAACGCTACAGCATACAATGACATTCTAGACGATTCTGTGCTTCCAACTTTGTGGCAACAGTTTGCGGAAGGCCCTTTCCTGTTTCAGCATGACAATGCCCCCGTGCACAAAGCGAAGTCGATACAGAAATTGTTTGTTGAGATCCGTGTGAAAGAAATTGACTGGCCTGCAGAGCCAAGACCCCAACCCCATCGGACACCTTTGAGATGAACTGGAACGCCGACTGTGAGCCAGGGCTAATATCAGTGCCCAACCTCACTAATACTCTTGTGGCTGAATGGAAGCAAGTCCCCGCAACAATGTTCCAACATCTAGTGGAAAGCCTTCGAGGTTGTTATAGCAGCAAAAGGGGTACTAACTCCATATTAACGCACATGATTGATTTTGGAATGAAATGTTTGACGAACAGGTGTCCACATACTTTTGGTCATGTAGTGTATCTTTGAGCCAGCCAACAGGCCGGCCCACTGAACTAATGTAGCCTCCCAAGAAGCTTCCCTGGCATAAGTAGACCAGGTTTAAAGACAATGGAAGAGGGAGGGAGGGAGGGAGGTGAGCTGGAGGTGAAGCTGAAACCTTGTCAGTTCTTTCAGTGTTTGTTTACTTACTGAAAGTGTGTCAGTGTCCGGCTGCCCGTACAGCACCTGAGATTTCATCAAACAGGATACATCTGCTGATTAGGAGAGGAGAGGCAGTGTGGTGGTGAGATAACTGCTTTGGCAAATTCCAGCTAAATTAAATTAGTCCTGTATTCATATGAGACTGAGAGGGATATGAGTTCTGGGGGCCTTGGGACACAGTGGTGTTTATGTGGGTTTAACTAGACTTATGGCCATTGCTAACAATCAGACTGCATCTGTCTCTGTCTGTGCAGCAATGTCTGTCTCTTAAAATCTCCCAGTTTGTCCTTGGGCAGTCTAACATGAAGAATTAGAGACAATAAAAACAAGCTTCAAATTTTATTGAATCATATTAGACATGGTCATGTGTGAGTGCATGTGTGTGTATGTGTGTATGTATGTGTGTGTGTCTCTAGTCCTCTGGTATTATAACGCTATATCTCGCCCCTGTCCGGTCCAGTGTGAGTGCTCTCCAGTCGCCTGCAGCAGCAGGAGCGGCAGCCAACCCTGGAGACTCTTTCTCTCAACTACAAATCCATTCACAGCTGCACACACCATTAAGATAACCCTATACATTACACAGAGAGAGCCTGGTACACACCATTACTCTGGCCTATACACAGAGAGGCCTGCTACACACCATTACCCTGGCCTACACACAGAGAGACCTGATGCACACTTTTACCCTGGCCTATACACAGAGAGAGCCTGGTACACACCATTACCCTGGCCTATACACAGAGAGACCTGGTACACACCATTACCCTGGCCTATACACAGAGAGGCCTGCTACACACCATTACCCTGGCCTACACACAGAGAGACCTGATGCACACTTTTACCCTGGCCTATACACAGAGAGAGCCTGGTACACACCATTACCCTGGCCTATACACAGAGAGGCCTGGTACACACCATTACCCTGGCCTATACACAGAGAGGCCTGCTACACACCATTACCCTGGCCTACACACAGAGAGACCTGATGCACACTTTTACCCTGGCCTATACACAGAGAGAGCCTGGTACACACCGTGACCCTAAACTATACACAGAGAGAGACATGGTACACACCATTACTCTGGCCTATACACAGAGACCAGAGATCAGGGCTTTACGTTTCCAGTCAATATGAGTGGAAACAGTGGGCCTTATTCAAAAACACTTTCTAAACACTAGCTCTCGGAGGGTTATTTTATTGTATTATGAGAATTTCCATTTGGATTGATTAGACATAATCAATGGAAATCAATAGAAATATATTTACTATGTGAAACTACACAAATCCTCCTGCAGGGCCCAGGCCACTCACTCACAATGACTGAACTGTCCCCCTCTGTTTAGGACCTGGCTTTCTCCGTCTCCATGACTACCCTACCATAGTTTATCACCTGCAGCTAGGGCCTAGTGCCGACGTCATAGCGCTAGTCACCAACAGCAATTTCATATAAAAACAATAAAACAAGTCTCAAATATTAGGAAAATGTCTATACATTTCAGCTGTTTGAAAAACATTGCTCTGCTATTACAATTCATACAGTAGGAGTGCTGAGCTGAACGAGACAATTCAGTTTACAATAAACTGCCCTGCTAGGAGGTGGGCAGCTGTTGGACGAGACGTGAGACATTTGCAAGTTACAGTCATAGGCAGCGTGTGAGTTTCAAATTAGGGAAAGCAACAACAACAACAAAAATCACAAAGATAATCACCTTTATGATTAAGCATTCCATGCATCTATCATCACATTTTCAGACTTATGTAAGATAGTCTACTATTCCTAATATGATGAGTAGATTGGATAGTCATAAGTTATGCTAATAATATTACTGACTCACTGTTCGTAAAAAAGACCGTTGTGCTTTTCTTCTCTTTTCTTTGCACACATCCAGAGCTCAGCCCCAGCTAGAAAAGGCTGAGAAAAATGTGCCCTTTTATAAAGACATTTCATGCAATTCAACCCACTTTACTCCCCATGACTGAAGCCAAAAGCAGAATCTTCAATATCACAAAAATGACAGATTAAGCTAATCTGTTGACACTGAGAAACTGAGATCAATAAAAACAACCTTATCTTGACTGGAACCATCTGTGTAACTGTTCGCACAATAGCCTATTGGGAGTTGCACATTTTCATAGCCTAACTAAAGACAGGTTAGAGTTGCCTGTTTTAGACGCTTTATACTGACAGTCACAAATCAACAATCAGCTATTTGTGCATTTGTCACGTCCTGACCAGTGAAAGGGGTTATTTGTTATTGTAGTTTGGTCAGGGCGTGGCAGGGGGTGTTTGTTTTGTGTGTTTCGGGGTTTTTGGTTTATGTTCTATGTTTTCTATTTCTATGTGGGTTTTCTAGTTTTTCTATTTCTAGGTTAGTTTTGGGAACGACCTCCAATTAGAAGCAGCTGGTTGTCGTTGCTTCTAATTGGAGGCCATATTTAAGTGGGTTTATTTTCTCGTGTTTATGGGTGGTTGTTCCATGTATAGTCTATGTACCTTACAGGACTGTTTTTGGTCATGCGTTTGTTCAGTGTTCATTTCTTTAATAAATCAAGAAGATGATTCACATCCCCGCTGCAGTTTGGTCCGATCATTACGACGCTTATGACAGCGTTTCCCAACTGCATGCTTCCCGAATTGTGCACTTCCCGATTGTAGGTTATGTGCTGGCCTTTAAAACAATCCACAGCTATTTATTCAAATAAGCTAATGATCCTCTGTGGATAAATCATGCTCTCTGGTGTAGTGATTTTATGGATTGTATAAACATTTTTATAGACAGGAGTAATTATAATTTTAGCAAGTTCAATTGAATTTACTTTAGGGGAAGCTTAGCTATTGGATGCGCCGCCTATGATGACAGTGATGTGTCTGGAGAATCTCCTTAACTCTCGTCAATGTGAAAGGAGCATAACTAGTAGACCCTGGTTTACAGTTGGACATCACTCATACAGCTCTCACACTGAAATACTATTCACTTTGAATGAGTCATCTAACACTAGACTGGAAGTAGACAGCCTGTCTTTAGCAGAAGGTAGTGGGCCAAGAGGGGAGGGGGAGGGAGAGAGAGAGACCGTTATGGCAGTTGGTTTGTGACTGTAGCGCTATGACGTCGGCACTAGGCCCTAGCTGCAGGTGATAAACTATGGTAGGGTAGTCATGGAGACGGAGAAGGCCAGGTCCTAAAAAGATGGGGACAGTTCAGTCATTGTGAGTGATATGGCCTGGGCCCTGCAGGAGGTTTTTCACCGAGGCCCTGCACGTAAACTAACGGTAAGCTAGAAAAGAGTTGTCAGAGCTTGATTAGACTTCTTGACTTCTACAGGAGGGTGGAGTTGATTTCTGTGTCAACAGTGAAGCAGTTCTATCTTTCAGATATAAACCAGTAACGGACGACAACACAAAGCATTCATATCCCAAAGTCTGACTAACAACTACAATCATATAGCCTGTCATCTTCAACACCAGTATAAAACCCAACACAAAGCATATTTTTCATAATCAGACACACACACTATATGATAATCTCCTTACCGCCAGGCACAGAGGGCCAGGTGTCGCTGATTGGCTGTAATCTCTCTCCTCATTAGCATACAGCTGTGAGGCTGAGGCCCGGCACACTTGAGTTCCAGCCAATCAATACCCATAAACCCCAGACAGAACATCTGCTACCACGGCAATCTAAGGATGGCTGAAAGGATCATTCTACAAGGAACTCAGAATCCATAAAGGAAAGAATGTCCATTGTTATTAAGTGTCACAGTCATATTGGCAATAAGGAAACCAGTTTAAGTGGATCATGAGACTCCCAGTTGTATACACTGAGCATGTTACATGCAGAAATAACAGATCCGCACAGTTTTTGCCACACCAAGTGGAAATACAAACAACTAATCTGAAACTAAATTCTATGATAGGTCAGCTGAGAAAGGCTGCTGTCTGTCTATTGTGTGAGCACCACCCTGCTGGTTTCCCAGTAACGGCACCAGGCTGGGGGCCAGTAGGAGCCAGGAAGGGGTCGGGAGTGTTTTACCCCCAGCAGAGCCTCATCTCTGGGAGCCACGGAACCCAAAGGACAGCGGGAGAGGAGGAAAAATGTGTCAGACAAAAGAGTGAAAAGTAAAGTACACTCAGGGAGAGAGAGAGGAGAAGCGAGTGATTAATGCAGACGCTGCCTAATCTTATCAGTGTGCATGACTGCCCTAGAGTAGAGAGAGAGAGAGAGAGAGAGAGAGAGAGAGAGAGAGAGAGAGAGAGAGAGAGAGAAGGGAAATACCTGTGTGCCATCCCAGCAGCAAGATTTGTGACTTGCTGCCCCAATAAAAGGGCAACCTGTGAAAAACAAACACCATTGTAAATTCAACCCATATTTATGTTTATTTATTTTCCCTTTTGTACTTTAACTATTTGCACATCGTTACAACACTGCATATAGACATAATATGACATTTGAAATGTCTCTATTCTTTTGGAACTTCTGTGAGTGTAATGTCTACTGTTAATTTTTATTGTTTATTTCACTTTTGTTTATTATCTAGTTCACTTGTTTTGGCAATGTAAACATATGTTTCCCATGTCAATAAATCCCTTTGAACGGAATTGAATTGAGAGAGAGAGGCTGTGACTGAGAGAAAGAATGTGGTATTCACTCTTCTATACAGTTATTTTCATTACTATGATCAAGTGAACATGGCTCTGAGCAGGATGGTTGTGAAATCTATAGAGAAACTCTTCATCTTCTTTAGACCATCATAGAAAACTTCATCACTTGAGCTGCTTCCACTCCTTTGACCTTTTACATAGCACTGGCCTGCCATAAAACCACTGTTAACACATTTACACTGTACACACGCATACACACACACAAACACACATACGCATGCACATACACACACAAATAAGAAGAGAGGACAATAGTCTTCCCATTCTACTGCTCTCCTTTTCCACTCTGCTCTGCTGCTGAATAACAGTGAGAGAGACTTTTCCAGAGACACCTGTATGAGGTAGGCCACCTCATCTCCCAACCCTCCCAACTCTCTGTGGGTCTATAAAGCCATCGGATAGACAGACGCTTTTAATTCAATCACAACTGCTCCTTTTGGGAGGCTGGGACGGAAAACCTCCTAACGTAATGTGACCCAGTTAGAGTCCGTCAGTAGGTCTGCCTGCCTGTGTTCCAACGCAGCCCTCCTCAGAGGCAGTATGGCGGTTGTATTGCCAATTAACGGATCTTCGGGAAACAAGACACGCTGAAAATGATTAATTTCACGTGTTGGATTGATTAGAGCACTTCCTGGGGTTTGTTGTTGAAAGACTTCTAGCCGACCAACTCACACACAAAATCAAAGAATATAGGGGGGGGACAGGACAATGATGATGTCAAAAACAGATGTAGCAGTGAGTCAGTGAAAGTGAAAATGATCATGTTTGTTACTGTCCCCTCCTGCATCTGGAACACTTTAGTTTGAAGCAGTATAATGCAAACAGTGGTTGAAGGGGCTGACCGGTACTGAAAACCAGAACTTCTCTACAGCTTGAGTAACGGCATCTCTTATAGAATACCAGCTTTAAACTTCAAACCCTGGTGTGGTAAAATAGGAGTAAAAAAAATGGAGTATGGAGTATTACTGACTCCTTTTTAATTCCCCTTCAGGCAATCTGATACAAACCAAACAGCCTTGTTATCAGGACTATCTCCTCTAGTAGTGGGTAGTGAGGTCCTGTGGTGCCAAACAGTACACCATATGTTGGACCTTGCCTCCACACTACTGTCTGACCCCTGACCCCACAGACTCCATTTAATAAGCCAATTTTACAGACCTGTCACTCCAAGCCTGTGGTCCGGCCTCTGGTTTCACGCACACACTGATAGAGACGGGATCAGATTTCGGCTAAGAGCCCACTCCAAATATTGATGTTAACATACTCATCATAGCAAATGTTTATATTTGGAAAAGGCCGGACCACTGTGGGCTTTGAGAAGGTGTGTATGTGTACCACTGCACCAAACCCTCCAATTAAAAGTTGCTTTAAGCGTCGCCATGCCAAAGGGGAACATATTGACGAAAACTATAAAGTGAGGTCAGGGGCCTGGGCTAATGACACACACACAGACGATATCATCAAAGAGCAGAAAAGCTGAAGTTTGGAGAGCAGACTATGTGGTCTGTATGGAGCAGACTATGTGGTCTGTATGAACTGGTTGCCAGTCAAAGACGAAGAGGTTTTATGTGACGTTAAAAGAATCGCTAACTGCACCCACACAGCACCAAGCAGGCCGGGAAAAAAAGAGCAGAGGCTGGTAAGATTTTTTCCACTCTTTGATAATTCACCATTCTGTTTAGGCAAAGGAAGAAGAACAAAAAAACAACATTAAATAACTTTTCTGCACTCCTAGCCTGCACTCCTAGCCTGCACTCCTAGCCTGCACTCCTAGCCTGCACTCCTAGCCTGCACTCCTAGCCTGCACTCCTAGCCTGCACTCCTAGCCTGCACTACTAGCCTGCACTCCTAGCCTGCACTCCTAGCCTGCACTCCTAGCCTGCACTCCTAGCCTGCACTCCTAGTCTGCACTCCTAGCCTGCACTCCTAGCCTGCACTCCTAGCCTGCACTCCTAGCCTGCACTCCTAGCCTGCACTCCTAGCCTGCACTCCTAGCCTGCCAAGGCAGCCAGCAGTAGGTCGCTTGTATTTTCCCCTTTTCCTGAGGTCAGAGCTGAACAGAGCAGACCAGAGGAACATTCTCCAGCCTTCTCCAGCAGGCCTGTAATGATTGAAGCCTGTTTTATTCTGGGGTTTTTTATTGGTCCAAACACGGAACCCTGAGGGACAACACGTGCCTCGGCCCTCCAGCTCTAGCCACTGCCAGTGGTCCAACAACCAGCCTGCCTGCCAACGGCTGTCATTTTTATTCTTAGATACTGTAAAGTCACCCATTCAATGATGCCATTAAACTTCTAAACCACAATTGGGTGCCCGTTAAAGATGGTGATAAAGAAATTGCGTCAAACAAACGTACCAGGAAGGAAAGTGTCAACTTGAGATCGAGACTACACAGTGACTGTGCTGCAGCCAGCGACTGCCACGCATCCACGGTTGGCTATAACGTGACAATGAATGGTAGCATATTTAGCAACTCACTTTAAAGGTCCTGTCTTTCTAAATGTGTTTTGTGTATTCATGCAAGTACAGTGACGGGAAAGAAAGAGAAGAAAAATTGTCATGCCGTGTGAGTAGGTGGCAGGGAAGTCAGGCGCAGGAGAATCAAAGTTGGTATAAATGGAGTAGTTTAATAACGTAAAACAAAACCTCCAAAACCAAAGTACATAATAAAATAAACGTGGGTACCAAGAACCCGTTGCGCACCAATCGAATATCACGAGCATAACAACAAACAATCACTGACAAGGACATGAGGGGAAACAGAGGGTTAAATACACAACTTGTAATGAATGGGATTGGAACCAGGTGTGTAGGAAGACAAGACAAAACCAATGGAAAATGAAAAATGGCTCAATGATGGCTAGAAGAACGGTGACGTCGACCGCCGAGCACCACCCAAACAAGGAGAGGCATCAACTTCGGCAGAAGTCGTGATAAAAATAAAGTGCAACACAGCGAATTGAAAGTTAACACCGGGTCTAGAACTGTTCTCTTAGGTGAATGGATATTGATTACCTACTGACCGTTGCTATACAGTACACACTCCTTCAACGGCTTGAGCCTTGGGACAAGAACAAGCATTCTCATTCAACACATTGCCACATCCATTATTCATACAAATCAGTATTTCACTGCGGCATTTCAGTTTGGATTCTTTAGACAATTGTATTGGCTGCCAACTCCCCCTGCAGAGTTATGGGCTGGCTAACAAAGGAAAGGGGAGGGGGTCAGGCTGGCCTATAAATGAGATCTAATATATGGGATGTTTTTTTATGGGACACAATCTCTATATCCTGACTATTATAAGGTTGACAATACAGGGGTCCAAAAGCTTCACCTTAGTTGGTAATCTAATATGTCTTACCCCCCCAGGGCTCTAGCACACTAAGGTTTACACAAGTGTGTAGGAGCACACACACAGCACACAGGTGGAATCTGTTTTCAGGTTGTTGGTTTGAAGTGGGGGAAGGGGGAGTAAGGTCAGAACCTTCAATCTCATGAGCCCCTCTAGGAAAGTTCTTTACACTTCCTCAGTTTGTTATGAGCTAGTCATTCAGTTTGACCAGTCAACAGTCTAAATGCAGGTTTAGATATTCCAAATCACAGTTCAGGGAGTTGCCTCTGGACCATTTCGAGAACCGCCAAACTGTCCATTCACTAGGTCAGTTAGAAAAACAGCTACATCTGCCTCAGTCACAACCACATCTGCTTTGTTTACATTATGAGTTGACTGTTTGTTGTATATAAATAGGCTAATGTGTTTTTTTCATGAAATGTCATTCATTGTGAAGGCAATTGACTTTCCTTTGTGTCCTATTACTGATGTGTCAATAATTAATTTGACAGTTCATTTGACAGGAGCTCTGCTAAAATAACTATTATACATAGGCCTATTACTAACATTAATAACGTGATAACAGCAACAGCTGATTGTATTCGTGTCAGAAAAAAAAGAATGGAAAAGTATGTTCGAATGTGCAACGTTGCCTGGCAAACTATTCGTCATTCTGGTCGGCTTTCCTGCCACGAGTTTCCCCTTCAGCGACTGGGAAAAGCGCCGAACCAGCAGCTCTCAGACAAATGAAAGTAATTAGGCCAACATTTACAATGAAATTAACATAGTTCAAAAGTAGGCTGAGCGTTGTTGAAAATGTGAAAAGGGGGAAACAAAGTGAATAGGAAATCTGTGTAAATGAATAACGGGAAGAATAGACGAAAAGCGTATTGAATTGCAGAATAAATCCTTCCCCATACTTACGAATAGGTTTTCCAAGTTGTGCAAAACGTCCGGCGATCAATATGCTCTCTTTCCAATAAAAAAATCCAGCTAGCCTAAATATTTTTTGAAAACCGCTGTCTTTGGGTTAGAAGTTCTCTTTTTGGATAACGCCGTGTGTTTCTTCTACCCACACGACTCCTTGGTCCAAGTGTCTTCCTCCCCCACGCTCTCTGTGACCACGGATAACAGAGCTGCGAGCCTTTTTCTCCAGACCAGCATGCCTACATTTGGGAGCTAGTGACGTTATCCTCCTGTTACCATTTAATGTGTGTGTGTGTGTGTGTGTGTGTGTGTGTCTCTCTCTCTCTCTCTCTCTCTCTCTCTCTCTCTCTCTTGCTCTCAATTAAATTAAATTCAAATGGTTTTATTGGCATGGGAAACACGTTTATCTCAGCCCTGTATTATCTGCCCTACATGCCCTATATCTGCCCTACATGCCGTATATCTGCCCTACATCCCTACATCTGCCCTACATGCCCTATATCTGTTCTATATGCCCTATATCTGTCCTACAAAATTAAATCTAGAATCGGCTTCCTATTTCGCAACAAAGCATCCTTCACTCATGCTGCCAAACATACCCTCGTAAAACTGACTATCCTACTGACCCTTGACTTCGGGGATGTAATTTACAAAATAGCCTCCAACACTCTACTCAACAAATTGGATGCAGTCTATCACAGTGCCATCTGTTTCGTCACCAAAGCCCCATATACTACCCACCACTGCGACCTGTATACCCTCGTTGGCTAGCCCTCGCTACATATTCGTCCAGGTCATCTATAAGTCTTTGCTAGGTAAAGCCCCGCCTTATCTCAGCTCACTGGTCACCATAGCAGCACCCACCCGTAGCACGCGCTCCAGCAGGTATATTTCACTGGTCATCCCCAAAGCCAATTCCTCCTTTGGCCACCTTTCCTTACAGTTCTCTGCTGCCAATGACTGGAACGAATTGCAAAAATCACTGAAGCTGGAGACTCATATCTCCCTCACTAACTTTAAGCATCAGCTATCAGAGCAGCTTACAGATCATTGCACCTGTACACAGCCCATCGGTAAATAGTCCATCCAACTACCTCATCCCCATATTCTTATTTATTTTATGAATCTTTTTTGTTGTTGCTCCTTTGCACTCCAGTATCTCTACTTGGACATTCATCTTCTGCACATCTATCACTCCAGTGTTTATTTGCTAAATTGTAATTATTTCGCCACTACGGCCTATTTATTGCCTTACCTCCCTAATCTCACTTCATTTGCACACACTGTATATAGACTTTTCTATTGTGTTATTGACTGTACGTTTGTTTATTCCATGTGTAACTCTGTGTTGTTGTTTGTGTCGCACTGCTTTGCTTTATCTGAGCCAGGTTGCAGTTGTAAATGAGAACTTGTTCTCAACTGGCCTACCTGGTTAAATAAAGGTCAAATAAATGAAATAAAAAACATCTCCTATATCTGTCCTACATACTCTGTATCTTCCCTACATGCCCTATATCTGTCCTACATGCCCTATATCTGTCCTACATCCCCTATATCTGCCCTACATGCCCTTTATCTGCCCTACATGCCCTATATATGCCCTATATCTGCCCTACATGCCCTATATCTGCCCTACATCTGCTATATCTGACCTACATGACCTATATCTGACCTACATGCCCTTATCTGTCCTACATGGCCTATATATGTTCTATATGCCCTATATCTGTCCTATATGCCCTATATCTGCCCTACATGCCCTATATCTGCCCTGCATGCCCTTTATCTGTCCTACATGCCCTATATCTGTCCTGTATGCCCTTTTTATGCCATATATCTGTCCTATATACCCTATATGTGTCCTTCATGCTCTATATCTGTCCTACATGCCCTATATTTGCCCATCAAATGCCCTATATCTGTCCTACATGCCCTATATCTGCTCTACATGCCCTTTATATGTCCTACATCCCCTATATCTGTCCTACATGCCCCATATCTGTCCTACATGCCCTATCTCTGTTCTACATGTCCTATATCTGTCCTACAGGCCTATATCTGCCCTATTTCTGTCCTATATGCCCCATATCTGTCCTACTTGCCCTATATCTGCCCTACATGCCCTATATATGCCCATCAAATGCCCTATCTGCCCTACATGCCCTTTATTTGTCCTATTTCCCCTATATCTGCCCTACATGCCCCATATCTGCCCTACATCCCCTATATCTGCCCTACATGCCCCATATCTGCCCTGCATCCCCTATATCTGCCCTACATGCCCTATATCTGTCCTACATGCCCTATATCTGCCCTACATGCCCTATATCTGTCCTACATGCCCTATGTCTGCCCTACTTCACTTATATCTTGTATCTGCCATGCACACTTATATCTACCCCAGCCTACGATTATCAACAGCTAAACCATGTTGAATAATGGACACAAGTTCCAATGTCATTTAGGCTGAACACTTTACATTGTTTAGACAAGACAGAGGATTTAGATTAGAGGTAGCAAAATACCCAAGACCCGGTCAAGGAACAGAGCGGATCCGGATTCCAAATTCAAAATTATGTCAGAGGTCTGGGTCAGAGCTAATATGATTGTCACAGGTCTCAGTTATGTGTAATTGCAGGGGCGCAACTTTCACTGGGGATGGGGGGGACATGTCCCCCCACATTCTGAAATTGTATTTTTGTCCCCCACAGTTTTATCATTGGAATCTGATTCAAAACGAGGCAACGGTGTGCTTAAGGACCATGCGGATGCCTCCGAGAGGCCGGGTAGGCTGTTTGGAGTGTTTATCCTACTGGATAAAAACAAACAAATATATAATAATTATGTCCCGCCTACTCCTAAAACCAAAGTTGTGTCCCTGTGTAATTCTAACTGACTTGTCCGGAATGGCCCGTACAGATCCAAACGCCACTGCACAGTAGAGAGAGAGACATTTTATAATACTGCTTTTGTTCTTGCTTTTCACGAGAGTGAAGCGTGGCGGGTGTAGTTAGTTGTTGGCCAATTATAAGTCATCAAAGAGGCGATAGGCTACAGTCATAGAGCTTCGCTCTATGTGTGGCAAAAGTTAGGCAATATGTAATCAATGGAAGATGAAATGAACATTACAGAATTAAAAGTTAAAGGAAAATAATAAAAGTAAAAGTTAAAGGAAAATGACCAAGAGCCAGCCAACAGCTAGGCTGCTACTTAATATTCTGAATGGAGTTGTTATTTGTAACTGTTGGAGGAGAAAGCGCATGCACTGTAGCCTCAGTTAGCTAGCTTAACTAGCTTCTCCCAGTTTGATGCAGTCAAGACAGGTACTACCTAATCATATTTGATGATAAATAACCTATAAATGGCAGCTATTAGTCTACTATAGCGGAAGTCAACTTGATTGCTGTATCTTATCTTTCCCTCCCTCCTCCCTGCTCGTAATCACCATGTCACTAGCTCACAATCGGCACCTCTCTCCCTCCTCTCGCACTTTATCAGCTTCTGGGTCCAATCGGAGTGGGGCTCTATATTAAAATAAAATAGTTATGCATATCGGGTCTGGTTGGGAAAGTCCCAGGTCAATTTTGGAACGGGTCCAACTTTTTGAGTGAAGACCTACAATTTAGAGGTCATACTGAAATCTTAGTTAAACATAATTTACTTATATGAATGTTTGTACTGTCCCATTGACACATAATCTCTAGTACTTATTGTCTGGTGTGTTTCAGTTTGAATGGAGAGAGCTGGCGCCCATTCATAGCAGATATCTCAGTACAGAGTTGTGCATGTGTCCCATTTGAAAACAGGAATAGGGAGAAACAACAGCTTTTGTGTATGAGTTGACATTGGGTTTAGTTTACAGGGCAGGGGATCAGGCTGAATGGACTGTTGTGACTGGAGAAGGGGACAACTGGTGCCAGAAACTCTCTGACTTATAATTGTGAATCTTGGTAAATTGAATGAGATTTGAATGAAGCTGAGAAACAGTTATTGGTACTTACTAAGTGCATTCAACCAAGGAGGTTTGAAGAAAACTATTATTACCAGAGTGCAATGTTTGACAGATTTTTAAAGTTAGCTGCTTGGAGTAGTTTCCTTCGAAAAAAACATTTAGATAAAAAAAGTAGTGCTTTTGATGTGACTTTTGATGCAGAACACACATACATCAAGGGCATTCTTGACACAGTTCCCGTGACAGCAGAGAGGCAAGGGAAGTGGGCTGTCTCTAGCTCTGTTTGTTTACCGTGGAGCAGAGCTTTGTGTCTTTATTATGACTACAGACACACACACACACACACACACACACACACACACACACACACACCAGGAAGGCATGGGCGACCTAACACTAAGCACGTACCTCCTCCGAAAGGCTGACTGTGTGTGTGTGTGTGTGTGTGTGTGTGTGTGTGTGTGTGTGTGTGTGTGTGTGTGTGTGTGTGTGTGCGTGTAAACTAGTTGATGGATCTGTAGGATAATGTTTTCTGAGGGTTGGGTGTGATGAGCGCTTGTATTTCCCCTGGCCTGCGAGCGAGCGAGGCTCAAGGTCCAACACATTCCTGACTGCATTGGTCAGTAAAGGATCTCTGATATGTTTTCATAAGTAGGCAGGCTGCACAGACACACACACACATAAAGACACAATCTTGTTTGGAGTTCCTCTACCAGACAGACTTCACTATGTGAGAGAGACAGGGAACTTCCCCAGGCCAGTGGATTCCATCCTTGTGGACATTCCAGAATGGAATCAAGGGGTTGCGGGCGGGAGATGCATCTGAGTCTGACACTGGCGAGGACGACAAGGCGCATCAGGGCTGAGGAGGGCCACTGTCATATCTGTCTGTCTGTCTGTCTGTCTGTCTGTCTGTCTGTCTGTCTGTCTGTCTGTCTGTCTGTCTGTCTGTCTGTCTGTCTGTCTGTCTGTCTGTCTGTCTGTCTGTCTATCTATCTATCTATCAGGGTTGAGGATGGCCACTGTCATATCTATCTATCATGGGCATCAGGGCTGAGGAGGGCCACTGTCATATTCATCTATTTGGGTCATCGGGGCTGAGGAGGGTAACTGTCATATCTATCTGGGGCATCAGGGCTGAGGAGGGCCACTGCCATATCTATCAGGGGCATCAGGGCTGAGGAGGGCCACTGTCATATTTATGTGTTAGGGGCATCGGGGCTGGGGAGGGCCACTGTCATATCTATCAGGGGCATCAGGGCTGAGGAGGGTAACTGTCATATCTATCTGGGGCATCAGGGCTGAAGAGGGCCACTGTCATATCTATCAGGGGCATCAGGGCTGAGGAGGGCCACTGTCATATCTATCAGGGGCATCAGGGCTGAGGAGGGCCACTGTCATATCTATCAGGGGCATCAGGGCTGAGGAGGGCCACTGTCATATCTATCAGGGGCATCAGGGCTGAGGAGGGCCACTGTCATATCTATCAGGGGCATCAGGGCTGAGGAGGGCCACTGTCATATCTATCAGGGGCATCAGGGCTGAGGAGGGCCACTGTCATATCTATCAGGGGCATCAGGGCTGAGGAGGGCCACTGTCATATCTATCTATTTGATAAGTTATATGCATGAAAATAAAGACGTTTCAAAATGTCACATTTTGGAGAGATTTTTGGACACTAGGGGACGCCTAGGCCTTGTTATGGATAAACGTCTATAAAGACAGATTGGTATAAGATATCTGCTCCAATTTTGGGGCACCTGTTGACAAGATGTTGGGGAATATTGATCAACTGAACACGTCTGAATAGTCACCTCAGTGTACAGCTCAATAAACACACTAGGCGTTTTGTTATATTTCATTCTTCTGCGATGTATTTAAGTGTCATATTGGGATGCAAACTCAAAATTGAATAAATGTACACTGTATATCTGACATGGTGTAGGTATCTTATTTTTTTAGGCCCCTAACTACGTGTGTGAGGTGTATAATTTTGTTTCAAAGTAGATTAGTTTAAGACTAACAAGAAACACTGTGTGACCCTGATTTAGCCCACTGCAGTAAAAGGTTAGGTGATATCTAGTTCCTGTATTAAAGTCTGCTGTCAAATGTTTTTGTACCTCAGTGGTTTGAAGTTGACTTGAACTAAAGTTTGACATCCTCTACTAGATGGACTATTCTGTTCACATCAAAAAACAGAGAAAACATTGAGTCAAATGTACAGATAATGCAGCAGACGATTTAGGAAGACTAAGGTTATTAGCTTCAGTAAGGTTATTCACTCCAGTAAAGTTATTAGTGATTTCCCAGGAACAAACCTAACATACTGTAACACACTATACTGTATCTCACGAGGTGAAATCAGACCAAACTAAGGAACTCTTTGTAACTATATTCACTTAGTGAGTCTGGTACGATCAGAGTCTACTTTAAAATGTTATGTCACACGTCAACTCTGCAGCCCCTAGCTAGCTACAGTATGTCAACTCTGCAGTCCCTAGCTAGCTACAGTATGTCAACTCTGCAGTCCATAGCGATTAGCTACAGTATGTCAACTCTGCAGTCCATAGCTATTAGCTACAGTATGTCAACTCTGCAGTCCATAGCTATTAGCTACAGTATGTCAACTCTGCAGTCCATAGCTATTAGCTACAGTATGTCAACTCTGCAGTCCATAGCTATTAGCTACAGTATGTCAACTCTGCAGTCCCTAGCTATTAGCTACAGTATGTCAACTCTGCAGTCTATAGCTATTAGCTACAGTATGTCAACTCTGCAGTCCCTAGCTATTAGCTACAGTATGTCAACTCTGCAGTCCATAGCTAGCTACAGTATGTCAACTCTGCAGTCCATAGCTATTAGCTACAGTATGTCAACTCTGCAGTCCATAGCTATTAGCTACAGTATGTCAACTCTGCAGTCCCTAGCTAGCTACAGTATGTCAACTCTGCAGTCCATAGCTATCAGCTACAGTATGTCAACTCTGCAGTCCCTAGCTATTAGCTACAGTATGTCAACTCTGCAGTCCATAGCTAGCTACAGTATGTCAACTCTGCAGTCCATAGCTATTAGCTACAGTATGTCAACTCTGCAGTCCCTAGCTATTAGCTACAGTATGTCAACTCTGCAGTCCATAGATGTTAGCTACAGTATGTCAACTCTGCAGTCCATAGCTATTAGCTACAGTTTGTCAACTCTGCAGTCCATAGCTATTAGCTACAGTATGTCAACTCTGCAGTCCATAGATGTTAGCTACAGTATGTCAACTCTGCAGTCCCTAGCTATTAGCTACAGTTTGTCAACTCTGCAGTCCATAGCTAGCTACAGTATGTCAACTCTGCAGTCCATAGCTATTAGCTACAGTTTGTCAACTCTGCAGTCCATAGCTATTAGCTACAGTATGTCAACTCTGCAGTCCCTAGCTATTAGCTACAGTATGTCAACTCTGCAGTCCATAGCTATTAGCTACAGTATGTCAACTCTGCAGTCCCTAGCTATTAGCTACAGTATGTCAACTCTGCAGTCCATAGATGTTAGCTACAGTATGTCAACTCTGCACTACCTAGCTATTAGCTACAGTATGTCAACTCTGCAGTCCATAGCTATTAGCTACAGTATGTCAACTCTGCAGTCCCTAGCTATTAGCTACAGTATGTCAACTATTCAGTCCCTAGCTATTAGCTACAGTATGTCAACTCTGCAGTCCATAGATGTTAGCAACAGTATGTCAACTCTGCAGTCCATAGCTATTAGCTACAGTATGTCAACTCTGCAGTCCATAGCTATTAGCTACAGTATGCAAACTCTGCAGTCCCTAGCTATTAGCTACAGTATGTCAACTCTGCAGTCCATAGATGTTAGCAACAGTATGTCAACTCTGCAGTCCATAGCTATTAGCTACAGTATGTCAACTCTGCAGTCCCTAGCTATTAGCTACAGTATGTCAACTCTGCAGTCCATAGCTATCAGCTACAGTATGTCAACTCTGCAGTCCCTAGCTATTAGCTACAGTATGTCAACTCTGCAGTCCATAGCTATTAGCTACAGTATGTCAACTCTGCAGTCCATAGCTATTAGCTACAGTATGTCAACTCTGCAGTCCATAGATGTTAGCTACAGTATGTCAACTCTGCAGTCCCTAGCTAGCTACAGTATGTCAACTCTGCAGTCCATAGCTATTAGCTACAGTATGTCAACTCTGCAGTCCCTAGCTATTAGCCACAGTATGTCAACTATGCAGTCCCTAGCTATTAGCTACAGTATGTCAACTCTGGAGTCCATAGATGTTAGCAACAGTATGTCAACTCTGCAGTCCCTAGCTATTAGCTACAGTTTGTCAACTCTGCAGTCCATAGCTATTAGCTACAGTATGTCAACTCTGCAGTCCCTAGCTAGCTACAGTATGTCAACTCTGCAGTCCATAGCTATTAGCTACAGTATGTCAACTCTGCAGTCCATAGCTATTAGCTACAGTATGTCAACTCTGCAGTCCATAGCTATTAGCTACAGTATGTCAACTCTGCAGTCCATAGCTATTAGCTACAGTATGTCAACTCTGCAGTCCATAGATGTTAGCAACAGTATGTCAACTCTGCAGTCCATAGCTATTAGCTACAGTATGTCAACTCTGCAGTCCATAGCTATTAGCTACAGTATGCAAACTCTGCAGTCCCTAGCTATTAGCTACAGTATGTCAACTCTGCAGTCCATAGATGTTAGCAACAGTATGTCAACTCTGCAGTCCATAGCTATTAGCTACAGTATGTCAACTCTGCAGTCCCTAGCTATTAGCTACAGTATGTCAACTCTGCAGTCCATAGCTATCAGCTACAGTATGTCAACTCTGCAGTCCCTAGCTATTAGCTACAGTATGTCAACTCTGCAGTCCATAGCTATTAGCTACAGTATGTCAACTCTGCAGTCCATAGCTATTAGCTACAGTATGTCAACTCTGCAGTCCCTAGCTATTAGCTACAGTATGTCAACTCTGCAGTCCATAGCTATTAGCTACAGTATGTCAACTCTGCAGTCCATAGCTATTAGCTACAGTATGTCAACTCTGCAGTCCATAGCTATTAGCTACAGTATGTCAACTCTGCAGTCCATAGATGTTAGCTACAGTATGTCAACTCTGCAGTCCCTAGCTAGCTACAGTATGTCAACTCTGCAGTCCATAGCTATTAGCTACAGTATGTCAACTCTGCAGTCCCTAGCTATTAGCTACAGTATGTCAACTATGCAGTCCCTAGCTATTAGCTACAGTATGTCAACTCTGGAGTCCATAGATGTTAGCAACAGTATGTCAACTCTGCAGTCCCTAGCTATTAGCTACAGTTTGTCAACTCTGCAGTCCATAGCTATTAGCTACAGTATGTCAACTCTGCAGTCCCTAGCTAGCTACAGTATGTCAACTCTGCAGTCCATAGCTATTAGCTACAGTATGTCAACTCTGCAGTCCATAGCTATTAGCTACAGTATGTCAACTCTGCAGTCCATAGCTATTAGCTACAGTATGTCAACTCTGCAGTCCATAGCTATTAGCTACAGTATGTCAACTCTGCAGTCCCTAGCTATTAGCTACAGTATGTCAACTCTGCAGTCCATAGCTATCAGCTACAGTATGTCAACTCTGCACTACCTAGTTATTAGCTACAGTATGTCAACTCTGCAGTCCATAGATGTTAGCAACATTATGTCAACTCTGCAGTCCATAGCTATCAGCTACAGTATGTCAACTCTGCAGTCCCTAGCTATTAGCTACAGTATGTCAACTCTGCAGTCCATAGATGTTAGCAACAGTATGTCAACTCTGCAGTCCCTAGCTATTAGCTACAGTATGTCAACTCTGCAGTCCCTAGCTATTAGCTACAGTATGTCAACTCTGCAGTCCCTAGCTATTAGCTACAGTTTGTCAACTCTGCAGTCCATAGCTATTAGCTACAGTATGTCAACTCTGCAGTCCCTAGCTAGCTACAGTATGTCAACTCTGCAGTCCATAGCTATCAGCTACAGTATGTCAACTCTGCAGTCCATAGCTCTTAGCTACAGTATGTCAACTCTGCAGTCCATAGATGTTAGCAACAGTATGTCAACTCTGCAGTCCATAGCTATCAGCTACAGTATGTCAACTCTGCAGTCCCTAGCTATTAGCTACAGTATGTCAACTCTGCAGTCCATAGATGTTAGCAACAGTATGTCAACTCTGCAGTCCATAGCTATTAGCTACAGTATGTCAACTCTGCAGTCCCTAGCTATTAGCTACAGTATGTCAACTCTGCAGTCCCTAGCTAGCTACAGTATGTCAACTCTGCAGTCCATAGCTATTAGCTACAGTATGTCAACTCTGCAGTCCCTAGCTATTAGCTACAGTATGTCAACTCTGCAGTCCATAGCTATTAGCTACAGTATGTCAACTCTGCAGTCCCTAGCTATTAGCTACAGTATTTCAACTCTGCAGTCCATAGCTATTAGCTACAGTATGTCAACTCTGCAGTCCATAGCTATTAGCTACAGTATGTCAACTCTGCAGTCCCTAGCTATTAGCTACAGTATGTCAACTCTGCAGTCCATAGCTATTAGCTACAGTATGTCAACTCTGCAGTCCATAGCTATTAGCTACAGTATGTCAACTCTGCAGTCCATAGCTATTAGCTACAGTATGTCAACTCTGCAGTCCCTAGCTATTAGCTACAGTATGTCAACTCTGCAGTCCCTAGCTATTAGCTACATTATGTCAACTCTGCAGTCCCTAGCTATTAGCTACAGTATGTCAACTCTGCAGTCCATAGCTATTAGCTACAGTATGTCAACTCTGCAGTCCCTAGCTATTAGCTACAGTATGTCAACTCTGCAGTCCATAGCTATTAGCTACAGTATGTCAACTCTGCAGTCCCTAGCTATTTGCTACAGTATGTCAACTCTGCAGTCCATAGCTATCAGCTACAGTATGTCAACTCTGCACTACCTAGCTATTAGCTACAGTATGTCAACTCTGCAGTCCATAGATGTTAGCAACAGTATGTCAACTCTGCAGTCCATAGCTATCAGCTACAGTATGTCAACTCTGCAGTCCCTAGCTATTAGCTACAGTATGTCAACTCTGCAGTCCATAGATGTTAGCAACAGTATGTCAACTCTGCAGTCCATAGCTATTAGCTACAGTATGTCAACTCTGCAGTCCATAGCTATTAGCTACAGTATGTCAACTCTGCAGTCCCTAGCTATTAGCTACAGTATGTCAACTCTGCAGTCCATAGCTATTAGCTACAGTATGTCAACTCTGCAGTCCATAGCTATTAGCTGCAGTATGTCAACTCTGCAGTCCATAGCTATTAGCTACAGTATGTCAACTCTGCAGTCCCTAGCTATTAGCTACAGTATGTCAACTCTGCAGTCCCTAGCTATTAGCTACAGTTTGTCAACTCTGCAGTCCATAGCTATTAGCTACAGTATGTCAACTCTGCAGTCCCTAGCTAGCTACAGTATGTCAACTCTGCAGTCCATAGCTATTAGCTACAGTATGTCAACTCTGCAGTCCATAGCTATTAGCTACAGTATGTTAACTCTGCAGTCCATAGCTATTAGCTACAGTATGTCAACTCTGCAGTCCCTAGCTATTAGCTACAGTACGTCAACTCTGCAGTCCCTAGCTATTAGCTACAGTATGTCAACTCTGCAGTCCCTAGCTATTTGCTACAGTATGTCAACTCTGCAGTCCATAGCTATCAGCTACAGTATGTCAACTCTGCACTACCTAGCTATTAGCTACAGTATGTCAACTCTGCAGTCCATAGATGTTAGCAACAGTATGTCAACTCTGCAGTCCATAGCTATCAGCTACAGTATGTCAACTCTGCAGTCCCTAGCTATTAGCTACAGTATGTCAACTCTGCAGTCCATAGATGTTAGCAACAGTATGTCAACTCTGCAGTCCATAGCTATTAGCTACAGTATGTCAACTCTGCAGTCCCTAGCTATTAGCTACAGTATGTCATCTCTGCAGTCCATAGCTATCAGCTACAGTATGTCAACTCTGCAGTCCCTAGCTATTAGCTACAGTATGTCAACTCTGCAGTCCCTAGCTATTAGCTACAGTATGTCAACTCTGCAGTCCATAGCTATTAGCTACAGTATGTCAACTCTGCAGTCCCTAGCTATTAGCTACAGTATGTCAACTCTGCAGTCCCTAGCTATTAGCTACAGTTTGTCAACTCTGCAGTCCATAGCTATTAGCTACAGTATGTCAACTCTGCAGTCCCTAGCTAGCTACAGTATGTCAACTCTGCAGTCCATAGCTATTAGCTACAGTATGTCAACTCTGCAGTCCATAGCTATTAGCTACAGTATGTTAACTCTGCAGTCCATAGCTATTAGCTACAGTATGTCAACTCTGCAGTCCCTAGCTATTAGCTACAGTATGTCAACTCTGCAGTCCATAGCTATTAGCTACAGTATGTCAACTCTGCAGTCCCTAGCTATTAGCTACAGTATGTCAACTCTGCAGTCCATAGCTATTAGCTACAGTACGGTGGTTTGTATTTAGAGGAACCGTGAAGATGACCTGTGACCTCTGTGAGAGCAGCAGACCGCTCCGGTCCTGGAAATCCCAAGCATTCAGAACGCTACAACGCATGCAGTACATTTTTCACCTTCATTCTGCCAGTCGTTCTCAGTGATTAGTGTCAGTCGTGAAAAGCAGGCACACACTCTGACGCTCTACCCCTTCACTCACACACACACACACACACACACACACACACACACACACACACACACACACACACACACACACACACACACACACACACACACACCACCAAACCATAATCCCCACAGGAAATGGCAGGAGAGAGCTACAGTTAAAAGGCTCTTAATAAATGAAGTGAGAAAGAGATGAATGGGAGAGAGGGGAATGAAGGAGGAGAGGGAATAAAGAAGCCATGAGTAAACAGCACAGTTGTGAGTGAGAGAGAAGGGGGTTGTAGTCAGTGTTGTCATTAGTGAGATCACAGGCCTGCTGCTGATGTGTCAAAGGTGACACCAGAGAGAGAGAGAGAGAGAGAGAGAGAGAGAGAGAGAGAGAGAGAGAGAGAGAGAGAGAGAGAGAGAGAGAGAGAGACCATATTGGAGGAATGGGAATGTGGATGGGGGTAAGCGGGAGGACTACATTCTAATCTAAGGGCTGTATTCAATCAGATCCCCTTTAGCCGACATGCACATAACGTCTGTTTCAGCGTTGTAGGTGGTGGAACTGCGTTAGAGCTGTCAAATCCACAAGCTGCTCCTGACATTATACCTAAAGCGAACATTGCCAATGGCTGCACAGAGTAGCACTCAGAGAAACCCATGCAGCCTTATTTACAAGTTCGAACACTGGAATATGAGATGCAATCTACACCTCAATTAGGCTGATAGAAATCCTCATTATTTCATTGAATATTTCTATATAGCCTACATTTTCTCTTTCTGAACTTCTAACGTAAGTGGGACAGGTGGGGCTTCATGACAATGATCAAGAGCAGCTGCTCACCGTTTTGTCAGCTCCAACACAGTTACAGTACACTCAATCAATGAATCAAATGTATTTATAAAGCCCTTCTTACATCAGCTGATGTCACAAAGTGCTGTACAGAAACCCAGCCTAAAACCCCAAACAGCAAGCAATGCATGTGTAGAAGCACGGTGGCTAGGAAAAACTCCCTAGAAAGGCCAGAACCTAGGAAGAAACCTAGAGAGGAACCAGGCTATGAGGGGTGGCCAGTCCTCTTCTGGCTGTGCCGGGTAGAGATTATAACAGAACATGGCCAAGATGTTCAAATGTTCATAGATGACCAGCAGGGTCAAATAATAATAATCACAGTGGTTGTCGAGGGTGCAACAGGTCAGCACCTCAGGAGTAAATGTCAGTTGGCTTTTCATAGCCGATCATTCAGAGTATCTCTACCGCTCCTGCTGTCAGCAGGTCTGGGACAGATAGCACGTCCAGTTAACAGGTCAGGGTTCCATAACCGCAGGCAGAACAGTTGAAACTGGAGCAGCAGCACTGCCAGGTAGTCCTGAGGCATGGTCCTAGGGCTCAGGTCCTCCTCCGAGAGAGAAAGAAATAAAGAAAGAAAGAGAGAAAGAGAGAAAGAAAGAGAGAAAGAGATAAAGAAAGAAAGAAAGAGAGAGAGAAAAAGAGAGAAAGAGAGAGAGAATTAGAGAGAGCATACTTAAATTCACACAGGACACTGGATAAGACAGAAGAAATACTGCAGATATAACAGACTGACCCTAGCCCCCCAACACATAAACTACTACAGCATAAATCCTGGAGGCTGAGACAGGAGGGGTCGGGAGACACTGTGGCCCCATCTGATGATACCCCCGGACAGGGCCAAACAGGCAGTGTAACGCCCTGGCCATAGAGAGGGGTTTTTGTTCTTTATTTTGGTTAGGCCAGGGTGTTACATTGGGTGGGCGTTCTATGTTCCTTTTTCTATGTTTTTGTATTTCTTTGTTTTGGGCCGTGTGTGTGGCTCCCAATCAGGCACAGCTGAAGCTCGTTGCTGCTGATTGGGAGTCACACATAAGGAGCATGTTTTTCCTTTGGGTTTGTGGGTAATTGTTTCTGTCAGTGTTTTGTACCAGACAGGACTGTTTGCTGTCGGTTTACTCGTTTCTTGTTTTGTATAGTGTTCATGTTGTTTATATTAAATTCTGATAATGAACACTAACTCCGCTGCACCTTGGTCCACTTCTTCAGACGACAGCCGTTACAGAATTACCCACCACCAAGGGACCAAGCAGCGGAAGAGGGAGGTCCGGTCAATGGAGGAGACGCCGGCCAGCAGACGGGGTCGCTGGCGTCGGTCGAGGAAGCCCGGAAGACACCCCCAAGAAAATTTTGGGGGGGGGCTAATGGGGTGGTCCGGAAGGGCAGAGGAGGAGCCCAGACCACTGCTCTCGTGGGGGATGACGGCAGAGGAGGAGACGCAGATGAGGTGGTTTATTGAGGACCTGCTGAAGGAAGATCTGGAGGAGGAGCCATGGGAGGCGGAGTTGCGCGCTGTGTCGCCAGTGCGTCCGCACAGCCCGGTGCGTCCGGTGGACATGCCCAGCACATGCCGTGCTAGGAAGGGCATCCAGCCAGGACGAGTGGCAAAACCGGCTCCACGCTTCAGTTCACCAGTGCGTGTTCACAGTCCTGTCTGGCCCGTCCCTGCTCCCCGCACCAAGTCCACAGTGCATGTCCCCAGTCCTGTCCGGCCCGTCCCTGCTCCCCGCACCAAGCCCAAGGTGCGTGTCCCCAGCCCTGCCAGTCAGCAGTCGTCAGAGCTGCCCGCCAGTCAACAGTCGTCAGAGCTGCCCGCCAGTCAACCATCACCAGAGCTGCCCGCCAGTCAACCATCACCAGAGCTGCCCGCCAGTCAACAGTCGTCAGAGCTGCCCGCCAGTCAACAGTCGTCAGAGCTGCCCGCCAGTCAACAGTCGTCAGAGCTGCCCGCCAGTCAACAGTCGTCAGAGCTGCCCGCCAGTCAACAGTCAGAGCTGCCCGCCAGTCAACAGTCGTCAGAGCTGCCCGCCAGTCAACAGTCGTCAGAGCTGCCCGCCAGTCAACAGTCGCCAGAGAGGTCAGACTGCGCTGAACTGCCGGAGTGGCCAGACTGCGCTGAACTGCCGGAGTGGCCAGACTGCCCCGACCTGCCGGAGTGGCCAGGCTGCCCCAACCTGCCGGAGTGGCCAGGCTGCCCCGACCTGCCGGAGTGGCCAGGCTGCCCCGACCTGCCGGAGTGGCCAGGCTGCCCCGACCTGCCGGAGTGGCCAGGCTGCCCCGACCTGCCGGAGTGGCCAGGCTGCCCCGACCTGCCGGAGTGGCCAGGCTGCCCCGACCTGCCGGAGTGGCCAGGCTGCCCCGACCTGCCGGAGTGGCCAGGCTGCCCCGACCTGCCGGAGTGGCCAGGCTGCCCCGACCTGCCGGAGTGGCCAGGCTGCCCCGACCTGCCGGAGTGGCCAGGCTGCCCCGACCTGCCGGAGTGGCCAGACTGCCCCGAACTGCCGGAGTGGCCAGGGACGCCCGCCAGCCCGGTGAGTCCTGTGCCTACGCCTAGGGCCAGGCCTCTGTCATGTCTCCCCAGCCTGGTGAATCCTGGGTCAGTGCCGTCAGAGCAGCCAGGGTCGCCCGCCAGCCAGGCGCAACCATCGCCGCCCGCCAGCCGGGCGCAGCCAGGGTCGCCCGCCAGCCGGGCGCAACAAGGGTCGCCCGCCAGCCGGGCGCAACCATCGCCGCCCGCCAGCCGGGCGCAACCATCGCCGCCCGCCAGCCGGGCGCAACCATCGCCGCCCGCCAGCCGGGCGCAGTCAGTGTCGCCCACCAGACCTTCGGCGCGGCCAGGTGCGCCACCGAAGAGGGCGACGTCAAGGGTGGAGCAGAGGCCACGTCCCGCACCTGAGCCGCCGCCGTAAGAAGGCCCACCCGGACCCTCCCCTTCAGAGTCAGGTTTTGCGGCCGGAGTCCGCACCTTTGGGGGGGGGTACTGTAACGCCCTGGCCATAGAGAGGGGTTTTTGTTCTTTATTTTGGTTAGGCCAGGGTGTTACATTGGGTGGGCGTTCTATGTTCCTTTTTCTATGTTTTTGTATTTCTTTGTTTTGGGCCGTGTGTGTGGCTCCCAATCAGGCACAGCTGAAGCTCGTTGCTGCTGATTGGGAGTCACACATAAGGAGCATGTTTTTCCTTTGGGTTTGTGGGTAATTGTTTCTGTCAGTGTTTTGTACCAGACAGGACTGTTTGCTGTCGGTTTACTCGTTTCTTGTTTTGTATAGTGTTCATGTTGTTTATATTAAATTCTGATAATGAACACTAACTCCGCTGCACCTTGGTCCACTTCTTCAGACGACAGCCGTTACAGGCAGGGTATAACCCCACCCACTTTGCTAAAGCACAGCCCCCACACCACTAGAGGGATACCTTCAACCACCAACTTACCATCCTGAGACAAGGCCGAGTATAGCCCACAAAGATCTCCGCCATGGTACAACCCAAGGGGGGGTGCCAACCCGGACAGGGAGATCACGTCAGTGACTCAACTCACTCAAGTGACGCACCCCTCCTAGGGACAGCATTGAAGAGCACCAGTAAGCCAGTGACTCAGCCCCTGTAATAGGTTTAGAGGCAGAGAATCCCAGTGGAGAGAGGGGAACCGGCCAGGCAGAGACAGCAAGGGCGGTTTGTTGCTCCAGTGCCTTTTAGGTTCACCTTCACACTCCTGGGCCAGACTACACTCAATCATAGGACCTACTGAAGAGATGAGTCTTCAGTAAAGACTTAAAGGTTGAGACCGAGTCTGCGTCTCTCACATGGGTAGGCAGACCATTCCATAAAACTGGAGCTCTATAGGAGAAAGCCCTGCCTCCAGCTGTTTGCTTAGAAATTCTAGGGACAGTAAGGAGGCCTGCATCTTGTGACCGTAGCGTACGTGTAGGTATGTACGGCAGAACCAAATCGGAAAGATAGGTAGGAGCAAGCCCATGTAAAGCTTTGTAGGTTAGCAGTAAAACCTTGAAATCAGCCCTTGACTCAACAGGAAGCCAGTGTAGAGAGGCTAGCACTGGAGTAATATGATACAATTATTTGGTTCTAGTTAAGATTCTAGCAGCCGTGTTTAGCACTAACTGAAGTTTATTTAGTGCTTTATCCGGGTAGCCGGAAAGTAGAACATTGCAGTAGTCTAACCTAGAAGTGACAAAAGCATGGATCAACTTTTCTGCATAATTTTTGGACAGAAAGTTTCTGATTTTTGCAATGTTATGTAGAGTGAAAAAAGCTGTCTTTGAAACAGTCTTGATATGTTCGTCAAAAGAGAGATCAGGGTCCAGAGTAACGCCGAGGTCCTTCACAGTTTTATTTGAGACGACTGTACAACCATCAAGTTTAATTGTCAGATTCAAAATAAGATATCTTTGTTTCTTCTGACCTAGAACAAGCATCTCTGTTTTGTCCGAGTTTAAAAGTAGAACATTTGCAGCCATCCACTTCCTTATGTCTGAAACACAGGCTTCCAGGGAGGGCACTTTTGGGGCTTCACCATGTTTCATCGAAATGTACAGCTGTGTGTCATCCGCATAGCAGTGAAAGTTAACATTATGTTTCCGAATCACATCACCAAGAGGTAAGATATATAGTGATAACAATAGTGGTCCTAAAACTGAACCTTGAGGAACACCAACATTTACAGTTGATTTGTCAGAGGACAAACCATCCACAGAGACAAACTGATATCTTTCCGACAGATAAGATCTAAACCAGGCCAGAACTTGTCTGTGTAGACCAGTTTGGGTTTCCAATCTCTCCAAAAGAATGTGGTGATCAATGGTATCAAAAGCAGCACTAAGGTCTAGGAGCACAAGGACAGATGCAGAGCCTCGGTCTGACGCCATTAAAAGGTCATTTACCACCTTCACAGGTGCAGTCTAAGTGCTATGATGGGGTCTAGAACCAGACTGAAGCGTTTCGTATACATTGTTTGTCTTCAGGAAGGCAGTGAGTGGCTGTGCAAATGCTTTTTAAAACATTTTTGAGAGGAATGGGAGATTCGATATAGGCCGATAGTTTTTTATATTTTCTGGGTCAAGGTTTGGCTTTTTCAAGAGAGGCTTTATTACTGACACTTTTAGTGAGTTTGGTACACATCCGGTGGATAGAGAGCTGTTGTAACGGTCGTCGTAGTAAGTGGACCAAAGCGCAGTGGGTTGAGTGCTCATTATATATTTATTTAGAACACTAAAGAAAACAAAACAAGGACAACGTACGAACGAACGAACGAACGAACGAACGAACGAACGAACGAACGAACGAACGAACGAACGAACGAACAGGATTACAGGCTATGCAATCACAACTTCCCACAAAACCCAAACAAAACACACCCCTCTATATAGGACCTTGAATCAGAGGCAACGAGGAACAGCTGCCTCCAATTGAAGGCCAAATCAATAAACTAAACATAGAACTAAAAAGACTAGACTAGAACATAGAAATATACTAACATAGAACATAGCCCAAAAACCCTGGAAAACACTAACCAAACACCCCTTTACATAAACATACACCCCGGACCACATGAAACAAACACCCCCTGCCACGTCCTGACCAAACTACAATAACAAATAACCCCTTTACTGGTCAGAACGTGACAGCTGTTTACACCACCAAGCTATGCGGTTGTCGGCTATCTTTGGTTAACGCTTGATCTGATCTTGGCCTAAATCATTTTTGGGCCACACAAAAGTACCTCTCTCCCCTCTGACACACATAATATATATTTGAGAATGTCTTTATTCTAATAACTCTTTGACAAAGGATGTATTGACATGATTAAAATCCTTAGCATGTAACTAACATTTTGTTATTTCTAAAAGTAACTGACGTTGGCGTTTGTTTTTCTCCTGCTGTCAGCCATTTCAAATGACAGGCCAAGGGTTAAAGTTCATGTGACCCACATTAGTGACCAGGCCGTCGGCCCTCCACAGGGGGCGTTTCCTGTGATTACCCAGCATGCTGCTTGCCGGAGGGGGGGTCAGAAAGCAGAAGTAATTTTAAGCATTATAGAGAGGAAATTTGTTTCTTAGAGATGGAGATGGTCACTGGGGGAATGTTTTTACTTCTGTTTGTTATTCTGCACTAACAAGTGTACTACATTAGTATGATATTATGTTTAGGGATTCAAATGTTCACATATCACTGGCTCGCTGAACCAAAAGGTCATGAGACCAATCTCTTAAGACACCTAGAAGCATACAGAGTTAGAACTTTAAGTTCATCCAAAAATCACATGCACACATGCATGCAGACACATACTGTATACGGCCTCTCTCTGATAATGAGACAGACAGTGTGTGTGATTTGGGTGTGGGTGTTATGTCTCTGGCCATGATAACAGGGAGAGCAGCAGGGCCTGGGACATTCCTCATGTTTCTAACCTCTGACCACTAAAATACTCCTAACCCATTTAGCACCTATTCAGAAACTCTTAAGACAACTACAGCAGGAGTAAGTGACCTTAATCACGTAGGTGTTATAACATGGTAAGTAAAGTTAGGAAACTAACTCTACTATACAGTATATTTACTGTATTCAAACCTGCTTACAGGTAACACATATTCAAGAAGTAGCCGAAGTCAAACATTCAGAGATAAGTGGAAACCAAACCCACAACCCTGCTGTTTCTGGTACAATCCATTTGAGTCATGAAGCTGATCCTATGGGCTGCTCTTTCTGTTAACATCCCTGTTTGACACACACTCAGGAGGGGACTGGAGCTTCAGAATGTAGAATAAATGAAGTTTTACCTGATGCAGAAGGAGGAGGTTCTGACAAATCAGCAACAGGTATAGCCAGCTCTGTTTACACAACGGCTCTAACTCAACTTACCTAACACAGTGGTTGAGGGATAATAAACAATGATGATGTCACAGTCATTAAGTAAACTAACGATGTGTTACAAACCATTTATTCGCCCTTTCCATGATTTTTAATGCATGCATAATGGATTAGTAGAAGCCTTTTTTCAATTGGCATAGAATAATATCACATAGAATCTACAATATTATATAATTATCTGTTTGTGCTGCCCATGAAATACCTGGAAAAAAGGCTGCAGGTAGGGGCCCAGTCTGCTGAGGTTGCCCACTACGTGTTGGTCAGACACCTCATCCCTCTCCTCTGGGTCTGCCTCCACATCAAACAGCATCACTAGCTTCAGAGGATTACCAGAACCAGCCTTAAAACGGTTGGTTCCAGAACTGTTCTCCAAGCCAGGATGGGGGAACCATCGGTCACAGCCTGGAGGGCGGACGGCAGAGATATAGGAAAGATGTATGAAAGATATATGAAATGTAGCAGGGACATGTGTGTGTGTGTGTGTGTGTGTGTGCACGTGGCTGTGCGCATACAATTTGTAAATATACTACCCTCATGCTATAGCGCTTCATGCTGCAGATCCAAAGTAATAAAAACCCAGTCAGGAGTCACACTTTACTTTCTCTACAGACTAAACAGACACAGCAGTTAGGATGTGTAACAACTGACAGAGACAGAGAAACTTAAGTTATCTGGGTAGCAAGCCAGCAGCTTTCACTGCATGGTGCAGAAGGCAGCGTGGATTGACATTGTCAAGCTTGAGTTAGACCAGGAACAGGGGCTGGAGCATCAGACACAAACCACTCTGGGAAACACCTGCCTGGAACTGGGAGGAGGGAGGAGAGAGGAGGAAGGGGAGAGGAGGGAGGAGGGAGAAAGAAACAACATTAGAAGCGAAATAGGAGATATATGATAATGGAGGCCAATCAAAATTGACCAAATAAAATAGAGAAAGTGGAAATTGCTGATAAATGTAGTATTGGTTGACTGCTGGACACAAAACGTTCTCTGTAGAGAGACTAAAGTGAAGTAAAGAGTGCCAGACACTGAGCCCTGCAGCATACCTGAGAATCACAGACGAGGGCTAGGCAGCCAATACAGAGAGAGGTGTGAAAATAAACAGAGCAATGAGAAAGAGCTCTTTCTTCCCGCAGGCCAAATGATGAAGCAGCAGGAATGGAGAAGGGTTTTGCATTTGAACGTTGGTTAAAATGTGGAATTCAAGGTGTAGGATTTCTCTGGACTTGCACAATTTCTGGGGTCGGACTCGTAAGAATTCACCCTTCGATGCCAAGGTCAGCTACTGGGTAGAGCAGAGTGGAGCGACAGGAAGTCTGACGGCCAGCTTTGCTCACTTAAACCAAAAGGACAACTTGTTTTAATTAAAATGACAAAAGACATGTTGTAATGTTTGCCTGTTAAGAGGATTCAGACCAGAGAGTATTGTTATGACACAAATAACTGATTTACTGCTACTCAAGTTAACATCTAAAGTTTCTTTACAGCCCTCTGACTTCTGACAACCTCTGACAACATCAGCGGTAGGCCTACTTCACCCACTGAGGCAAATCCACATTAGGCCCATAGCTAGCTCTGTTGCTGCTTTAACCAGAAGCAGACGTCTCACTTCAGGGAGGGTCAAAGTAGCTCAGGCCAGTACTTCTTCACCTCTATTGGAAGATGTCTTCCTGAGGAAAAATACCCATTAGGCTGGTAGTCAGATCTTTAGCTGCTTCAGGGATGGTGTAGTAGCCTTGAGGGCATCCCAGGGTTCAGGCAGAGGTTGACCCCAGCAATGTGCTACTAATTAGACTTAGATTGAAAGTAATTACAGGTCAGTTTTAAGCTGTCGAAAACAACCCTTCCCACATTCATTGTGTAACTAACACAGGCCCTTGTTCTCCTCACTTTGACATACATGGATCACATAGACTAATGTCTTGTTTCGTGACTCTCTCTCTCTGCTGTAGCATGACAGAGACATTAAAACACTTCCCATTCCAGACCACATGACTAGCCTAGCAACATTAGACTCTATTGATCCGCTTATGAATGATGTGTGGGTTTTTCTCATAAGCTAATTGTTATCACATGCATTTGGTTATACAACTGCTGAATCCCCCACCCAGATTCTCAAGTGTGCTATATTGCAGATTTGATTGGATCCAGCCAGAAGTTAAGTGAATGTGAAAGGGTTTGGGGTGAGTTTTATGCTTTGGTGCCAGACTGCCAGTGCTTCACAGGCAGACAGAGGCCCGTAATGTCCCAAATCAACCCCTATTCTATACCCTAAAGGATCGGATGGGTTTAAGCAATATCGTGGAAACTGCACCTAGCCTACCATAGTCTATCACCATGTTAGAAATGAAGGTTGGTGAGAAAGGGTCATAGGTAATGGGCTTGGGGTTGTATAAAAGAAGAGATGAATATGCATGATTGGCCTGAAGCATGTATAAGAGAACATCTAAAACACTGAGAACAGAGAAGCTTGTTCTAGACTTTTCTGTTCCCTCCTCCTCCTCTCCTCAAAGCCAGGTGCCTCAGCCGTCTCCCCCCACTTTGTGTTCTCCTCTCACACTCTGTTCTCCCCTCACACTCTGTTCTCCCCTCACACTCTGTTCTCCCCTCACACTCTGTTCTCCCCTCACACTCTGCTTCATTCTTATTTTCCCTTTCTCTGCAGGAACGACAGACGACAACTGCAGCTGACGGCCAGGGCCTCTACATCTGGATCCAACTGCACAGCGGGACCAGTACTGGGACAGGGGGAAAGAGGGAGGAAAGGGGGAGTGGATAGGAGGGAGGAGGAAGAGGGAAAGAGAGAAGGAGAGCAGGGGGAGAGGGAGAAGAGAGAGAAGGAGGGAAGAAAGTGGGAGGAGGAGAGGGAGTGAGGGAGAGAGATGGAGAGAGTAAGAGGGAAGAGAGAAGTGAGGTAGGGGTGAGATAGAAGGAGGTAGGGGGAGAGAGAGAAGGAGGTAGGGGGAGAGAGAGAAGGAGGTAGGGGGAGAGAGAGAAGGAGGTAGGGGGAGAGAGAGAAGGAGGTAGGGGAGAGAGGAGGGGTGAGAATGAGAGATGAGAGGGGAAAGAGGAGAGCAGGGGGAGAAAGAGGGCGTAAGGCAAGTGGGGGAGAGCGGTCGAGAAGGAGGCGGGGAATTGAGGGGATTGGACGGCGTCCAGAGTCTCTCTCTCTCTCTCTGCCTAGATGTTTAGAGAACCCTCTCACTCTCTCTGCCCCACTTAAAGACGGAATACCTCTGTCAGATAGAGAGACAAAGGGGAGAGAGGGATTGAAAGAAGTGAGGGAGAGAGAGAAGGATTGAAAGAAAGATGCAGGACTGAGTCTTGCCAGATAAAGAAAGACTGGGAAAAGGAGTTTGGACAGAGGAAAAAGTGGGAGAAAGAGGAAGAAACTTCTATTTTGTCAGATAGAGAAAGAGAGAGGACAGGTAGAGTAGAAGAAGGGAGGAGAGAGAGAAAGGGGGTGGGAGATTGACAGAGGTATGAGAGAGTGAAAAAGGGAGACAAAATCCCTTGTCAGATAGAGAATGAGAAGGGAGAGGGGGATTGAAAGAGAAGTGGAATAAAAGACAAGAAATAAATCCCTAGAATGTGATGAAGAAAGCAGAGTGGGGTCTCCTGCTAGAGACAACCCCGGAAGAATGGTGCTGGTCACTATGGTTACAGTTAACAAGGATTCCATCTTGATGAATGAATACATTTAGACATGAATGTATGGGACACAGGAGTTCATATGGTATGAGAAGTTTACTCCTTCAAGAAGTTTTCCAGTGTTGAGGCCCACATGAAGCTGGCTCGCTCCACTCACTCGAAAGCTCCTGGGAGAATGAGAAGGAAAGATTCAACATCAACGTGGAGAGAAACGAAGAGGACCAAAGCACTCTTGGTATAATTAAAATGCCATCATTTTTTAATGGCATGTTCAATGGAACAAATATTTTAAAATTGACACATTTCTCCAGCATGGCCTTTGTCAGGGAGTAACAACGTGGATAGGTCTGAATCCCTGATGAAGGACCAACCAGATAGCATGTTTATTTCACCACAAGTTTTGATCAACTGTATCATGATGGCTACTAGCGCTCACTAGCTACTTCACATCTACTACCTCTGCTGACATGACTTCTCTGAACGAGTCACAGTCTGAAGGGTTGCAGCGTAAAGGCTTTCTTCTCTGTCATAAACTCCATCATTTATTTTAGGGTCAGTCAGTGAGGAAGCCCAAACTCCACAAAGCCAACTAGCTTATGTTATGTCAGTATGGCTGCTCCCTCCCAGGCACCTCAGTGCTGTAATTTCTAGACTCAAGACTGGTATAAACCAATCATGTACCAATTACATGAGGCCTTGCCTGGCTGGCTGGCTAGGACACCCTGGGCCAAGGTAAGCAGTGCTGGCTTTGAACCGGTTGCCTTTCAACAGATCTCTGTTCTGAAAACAATAAAAGCCTATTAATAACAATCAAGGGTTTGAAAGTTGGCTGGTTTCCTGTAGAACCTCAAAGAACCAATGATCTGAGCCAATAAATCTCCACGGAAACACCAGAAAAGGGTTCAACTCCAATGATGTCATACATACACATACGTTACAGTCATATTAGGATGATTCTGGTTAACTCACACTCTCTTGCGAAGGCAAATTTCCTTAGTTGACCATTTGATGAAGTTGGCCCATCAGATATAAAGATGATGTACATGTGGCATTAAGCCAAGGCATCCCCCTTGTTGAGTAACTTGGTGGAGAAGAAGAGAATATGATCTCTCACTCCACCGAACAGCCCTTTGTTCAACACACAGTCAGACACGCTGACCTCTGACCAGGGGCCCCCACACCCCTCTGAATGGGAAGTGGTTTGCTCCACCAAATATTAAGTGGTTTAGACGAGAATGAGAGGGCTCCACTGTGTCTCACAGCAGGGGGGGTCTGGGGGGGGGGGCTCTGGTAGTCACAAGACCCATTTCCTGGAATCGCCCCCCCGAATTTCCTTCTTTGAGGTCTTATCGTCCTGGTAACAAAGAGCTTATTGAAAGACCAGAGACAGATCGCTCAGGGGGGAGGAAGGAAGGAGGAGAGGAGGAGAGGAAGGAGAGGATGAGGAAGGAGAGAGGAGGAGGGGGAAAGGAGAAAGGAGGGGGAGGCTGTCAAACACAAAGAAATATTTTCCCTGATCTGAGATGTGAGAAACTCCTGGAGTGTCTGTCCAGAGCAGAGTAGGACAGACACATAAACAACTCAGCAATGATGACATACATACTTGATAGCATTCCACACGTTACAAGCCATCCAGCGGCTTTGTCCCATTGGTCGACCCCTCTGCCAGGCCCAACAGTGTCAGAGATGTGTATGACCTGACAGGTTGTTTTAACAGCAGGCTGGTCACAAAGCCGATGGCCCTAACCCTGCCCTCCCACAGTGACCACTTCCTGCCTTTCAGAGGCCAGTTAGAACCCCCGACAGAGTCTGACCACCGTTATCTAGAGAGAAAGAGAGCAAGAGAGAGAGAAAGAGCGCACAAGAGAGAGATACTGTAAAGTGTATTGAGGTGTTAACCTAAATGCATTTGAAATGAAGTTGGATTTGATTCTGATTCCATATCACTGATCAGATGGTAAGAAAGAATCCCTCTCCACTGATGAGAGCCAGGAAGCCATTTTGACACTGATGACAGGTGAGGGGAACAGATTATGGATATGTCATTTCTAAAGAACTGGAGAACCCAACCAAAGATACCTTCCAACTCCTCTACAAAAAAGCACTGTCTGTTCTTTTCCCTTTCCACTGACTGGCACACAAATAATAAATACATTCAATGATACATCAATTCAAATAATACAGCAATTCAAATTATACATCATTTCAAATTATACAGAATTTCTAATAATATATCAAATACACCATGAGAGTACAGCATGACTGGCAAGCACTTTTAACCAACATGACTGGACCTATGAGGCCTGAGGTGATTCATACATTGATGTGTAACATTGATGCCAAGTGAATTGATCCCATTAACAATACAGTGGTTAGACCTCTGAAGCACAGAACTCATAGAAGAACTCTCTCAGAGGGAGGGAAACAGTAGGGAGCTGGAGACGAAACAACATGCCTACTGTCTCTCAAAAAGAAGAAGGCTGGCCATAAGCTGTTAGTTATGGTGGGTTGTTTGAACAATGGCTCTTGGGGTTAATGGAATTGGTCAGAGTGAGGTGGGTGGAAAGGATGGGACAGGCAGAGCAGTGACCATATGGTGGAAGGATAGTCCATGTCTCTAATCATCTATGCTTATAGCGATATTGTGTTTCCATAAGTGGATGAATTGGTCTAATTTAGCATGTATGGTACAGCCTCAACGCTTTGTTACCTCATCCAATTCAAATGAGCTTGAAAAAAGTGAGTAACAACAACATTTATATTGCTTTGTGTGACTACAGCACCAGTAATAAAATGCAAAAATAGAGAAACGTTCTAATTGACCGAGGCGTTAAAGCAGACAACCTGCCCTCCTGGCTGGGTCATTATAATTCAAAACATAAATCACACACACCTCGCACGCTCGCCTTTGATGAGTTTACGCCATAAGTTCTAGCTTTGCAGAAACAGGACAAAGTGTAGATTTTTGTCGCCTTCTTTGTCTTTTCATTTGTCTATGCTTCTCAAACAGACAGAGAGAGTCAGACAGTGACAGACAGACAGAGACTCTACCCAGAGACTAGTCCAGTATAAACAGACCAGTCGTCCTGGGCTCTCCCTCAGCTAGGGAGACATGGAGAAGGAGAGGGGGAGGAAAGGAGGAGAAGAAGAAGAAAAGTGCCATGGGAGTTCAGGAAGTAGTCTATGCAGCTTCCAGGCTGTAAGCTCCTCTGCTCACTAATTCATTTTCAATCTGCCTTTGCTCCTTCTCCATGCCAGCTCTCTCTCTCTCTCTCTTTCATTCTCTCTCCCTAGCTCTCACTCACACACTCTCTCCTATCCTTTCTCTCTCTCTCCCTAGCTTTCTCTCCCCTTTGGTCTCTCTCGCTTACAGTAAGGCCCCAGTGCGCCAATTAGCTAACAGAGGGTTTCATCGCTAAGGAATCTCAGAGTGCTCCTCCAAATGTTCTAAGCTGTGTATGTTTGAACAGGGCTGGACTAAGACATACTGTATGAGGCTGAAACTTACAATGAGAGAAAAAGGAAGATTAACGAAATTCTAAAGATTCGTTCATGGCTGGTGTGTATTCTAGACTAGAGAGAAAAAACATAAATGTAAGGCTTTATCACCTTGACTTAGTCATTGTATTTGAAAGCTTTGAGGGAACAAACAAAGACATAGTCACTCACAATCTGTTTAATGGTAATGAGTTTAATGGTAAGGGTTAAGATGAGAACCAGTGAAGCAGGCCGCCTACCTCAGCCCACCACAAGCATAAACCTCTCTACTTTACTCTCACAGAATTGTTCCTGACTTGTAATTAGCCTGTAAAACCCTGCTAGTCCTAAAAATAACTTTATCCTCCTCAACCTTCAAAGCTGCTTTTACCTAGAAGCTTCGGATGCAAACCATTAACAGGCCCAGATGTCAAGGTTTAGAGGAAACCAACCACCATCTCTGGTGTACTGCACATTCAAATGGCAACATGTAATCAATGGGTGATATAAGCATCCATTGATTGTTATATTTATCCATATTCCTATCAACCAAAACCTAGCGCTGGGAACAGTGGTATGTATTGACAACTGTTCCTCCTGCACCATTGAGAGCATCTTGACTGGCTGCATCACCGCTTGGTAAGGCAACTGTTGGCATCCGACTGCAAGGCGCTACAGAAGGTAGTGTGTACGGCCCAGTACATCACTGGGGCTGAGCTCCCTGCTATCCAGGACCTCTATAACAGACAGTGTCAGAGGAAGACCCTAAGAATCCAGCCACCCAAATCATAGACCGTTATCTCTGCTACAGCACGGCAAGTGTTACCGATGCCCCAAGTCTGGAAGCAGCAGGACTCTGAACGGATTCTACCCCCAAGCCATAAGACTGCTAAATAGTTAATTAAATAGTTAAAAGAGAAATCAACCCAAAACCACTCATTCCTTTAATTTACAGTGTTAAATAACACTAATATGTGAGAACAATATTTTTTTGTGAACAAATGTTTCATTTTGGTGTTATAATAAGGTTGGTAGCAACATGGAAAATTGTTGTGGAAATCTGTTGCAGCTCAAGTTGACTACAAAATCCACAATGCTAACTCTATGGGCAGGCTGGGAAGCAGTGCTGTGTTCGAGACAACCTAAAGTGAGGCCGATTCAAGACCAAGACCGGAGCAAATCGAGTCTAAGTCTAGACCAAGAACGGAAGGGGGGGGGGGGACCGAGTCAAGACCGAGACTGGGAGGGGGACAAGGGGTCGAGACCAAGTCAAGACTGAGACTGTAATTTTGTCAAATCACCACCATAAGAGTTCAAAATGTCCAGTCTTTCTGTTGTGAAGGACCATTTTATATTTGTGATTTTCTAATAACCAATTTGACTGAGTTCATGCAAGTGACTGATTGATCGTGCCAAGCAGGAATAAGCAATTTGGCAGTACGCCCAGAACATTGCTTTGAGAACCGAACGGGGATATCTCAGTTTCAAGGTCTCAGCATGGAAAGGGGAAGCCTTGTGAGGTGTTGGTCAGTCACATGCATGAACCAAACGTTAATGATGAATTCATGATGAATTAATGATGAATAATGAATAATGTAAATCATGCAAATATAACTTGTCTGTGTCAGCAGCATATAAGAGAACTAACGGGACTTCCCCGGTGACACATTTTAAGAAGCGTGAGGGAAATTATTTTCTGACCAAAAGATGACGAGACCAGACCCTTACGGTCCAGAAGGAGACACATCATCCACAAACTATTGAGGGACACGGCAACTGAATTTCAATAAGTGTATTTAAATTAATTTGTATAAAAATAAAATGTTTTAATAAAACCAATGAAATGAAACATAAAAAGGTACCACTAGTCTTAAGTCAAGTAATAGCACAATATGTTATTCTACGTGTATGTGGCAAGACTATAGCATCTATGACTACTACTAAGACTATTGACATTGAGAGAATATAGAAATGTGAGACTATAGATACTATAGATACTATAGAACGGCAGAAAATACCTCAAATCTGTCTGTAGGCATTTATTTGAAGAGTCTACGTGGTCTGCAGCCACTGATAATAGCACCAGGTGTTATTGAGCATGAGGTGTTATTTTATATGTACAGGAAGATACATATAGTGCATAGGACATAACGACAAGAGAATCGTTGAAGATGCACATGGAGTAATAAGGGAGATTACTGAGTGCGTTTGGGAATAGTACTAAGTGAATGTGGATGTGAGAGTTGTGTGAGTGTGGAAAGGACATATTAAGCTGATTGAAATTTTGATAATGAAAGGATTGAAATTTGGATATTAAGCTGATTGAAATTTTGATAATAAGAAGTAGGAATTTTAGATAATAAGAGATATTATTACTATTAAGTACTGAGGTAATGAGAGCTGTCAGGGGACTAGCTCCGGTGTAAAAGAAGTGCGTGTCTAAATGAATTCCAACCAGTTCTGTGTGAGCTGAGGTTTTCGATCTATAACGTTATCTAGGGCTTCTGTCCACCACTGCCCATCGAACTACAGGTAGTGAACACTGACAGGAGAAGCCATTGAAAAGTTTGAGAGGGTAACAGCTGAGATGGGTAAGGGCTGTTCATTGATGCCCCTGGACACTGAGATTTCCTTGAGAACATGATATGTGTACCTCTCGGGCTGGCTGCGCTGTGATCGTTGCTGGTGGTGTGGATGTAAATACCTAAGTTGATTTAAAATGTTATATATGGATTCTGTATGTGAAGATATGAAAGAAGAGAGTACTATTCCCAAATATACTATTAAATAGAACGCTAGTGTAAACATTTCAATCCCTGTATGAATAGAACACTAGTGTAAAGAGGAATTTGTGAAGAAGCGTATAATGGGTTACTAGAGATTTCATAAAGTAACAATGGAATAATAATAATCATAATATACAACTTGCACATGTAGACGTACGTAAGTGGTATAAAACCTTTTCTGAGAAGTTCAGGTAGTCCCTTTATGGATCATTTGACAAAGACACAGTTAAAGCATTGTATGACTGCCTAAAGGGTCTGGGAAATAAAGTCTCAGACAAAGACTGTCGCATATCCACTTTTGATAAATGTACAGGACATGACTTAACCCTAACCAATAAAACTATAAACGCTTATTAGATCTCCTCGACCCTGGTAATACAAAACCCATGCCCTCTTAAATAGAACCAATGAATGTTGACTAAACTTAAGGCCCAGTTTATCCTGTCACTGGTGCCAGACTTATTATGGACAGAGCACTCCATCTACAGTGGACTGATAGACAGTGCCAGCCCATTTATAATACATCCTAATCCCAGAACGTTTATATTTTCCCTTCTGAATTGGCCAATATATTTTACATATTCGTCTCAAAATAATGTGTGAAGCAGTAAGTGAATATCCTGCAAAAATTGGTGATACATGCAGTTGAAGTCGGAAGTTTACATACACTTAGGTTGGAGTCATTAAAACTAGTTTTTCAACCACTCCACAAATTTCTTGTTAACAAACTATTGTTTTGGCAAGTCGGTTAGAACATCTACTTTGTGCATGACACAAGTAATTTTTGCAACAATTGTTTACAGACAGATTATTTCACTTATAATTCACTTTATCACAATTCCAGTGGGTCAAAAGTTTACATACACTAAGTGTATGAAAATGATGTCATGGCTTTAGAAGCTTCTGATAGGCTAATTGACATAATTTGAGTCAATTGGAGGTGTACCTGTAGATGTATTTCAAGGCCTACCTTCAAACTCAGTGCCTCTTTACTTGACATCATGAGAAATCAAAAGAAATTAGCCAAGACGTCAGAAAAAATTGTAGACCTCCACTAGTCTGGTTCATCCTTGTGAGCAATTTCCAAACGCCTGAAGGTACCTCGTTCATTTGTACAAACAACAGTATGCAAGTATAAACACCATGGGACCACGCAGCTGTCATACTGCTCAGGAAGGAGATGCATTCTGTATCCTAGAGAGTAATGTACTTTGGTGCGAAAAGTGCAAATCAATCCCAGAACAACAGCAAAAGACCTTGTGAAGATTCTGGAGGAAACAGGTACAAAAGTATCTATATCCACAGTAAAACGACTCCTACATCGACATAACCTGAAAGGCTGCTCAGCAAGGAAGAAGCCACTGCTCCAAAACCACCATAAAAAAAGCCAGACTACGGTTTGCAACTGCACATGGGGACAAAGGTGGTACTTTTTAGAGAAATGTCCTCTGATCTGATGAAACAAAAATAGAACTGGTTGGCCATAATGACCATCGTTATGTTTGGAGGAAAAAGGGGGAGGCTTCCAAGCCAAAGAACGCTATCCCAATCGTGAAGCACGGGGGTGGCAGCATCATGTTGTGGGGGTGCTTTGCTGCAGGAGGAAAAATTATGTGGATATATTGAAGCATCATCTCAAGACATCAGTCAGGAAGTTAAAGCTTGGTCGCAAATGGGTCTTCCAAATAGACAATGACCCACGCATACTTTCAAAGTTGTGGCAAAATGACTTAAGGACAACAAAGTCAAGGTATTGGAGTGGCCATCACAAAGCCCTGATCTCAATCCTATAGAAAATTTGTGGGCAGAACTGAAAAAGCGTGTGCAAGCAAGGAGGCCTACAAACCTGACTCAGTTACACCAGCTCTGTCAGGAGGAATGGGCCAAAATTCACCAAACCTATTGTGGGAAGCTTGTGGAAGGCTTCCCAAAACATTTTACCCAAGTTAAACAATTTAAAAGCAATGCTAGCAAATACTAATTGAGTGTATGTAAACTTCTGACCCAGTGGGAATGTGATGAAAGAAATAAAAGCTAAAATAAATAATTCTCTCTACTATTATTCTGACATTTCACATTCTTAAAATAAAGTGGTGATCCTAACTGACCTAAGACATTGAATTTTTACCAGGATTAAATGTCAGGAATTGTGAAAAACTGAGTTTAAATATATTTGGCTAATGTGTATGTAAACTTCCTACTTCAACTGTATATAGAGTAACATTGTTAGGGTAGACTAAAATGAAAACAATCCCTTACAATAAGGAGAAAGTTATAATGTTTTTTTTGTTTTTAAACCTTACAATATGTTTAAAAGCAGAACATTGTTTGAGAGTGATCCATGTGTATTAGCAGTAGTGATTGAGAGGGTCTTCCTATTGGGAAGAAGGGAGAATCCTTGTAGAAGGAAACAGATATGGAGACTAGTGAAAGTAACAAAGTGAATGATAATATTTGTAACTTTCAGATAGTAAGATATTGCATTACTAGAGTGCTAATTTGAAGAATTAGCACTCTATATTAGAGGCTGCCATCTGGTGTTTGGGTTAGAGATAAGCTTCCTGTGTACAAATAGATAAGCCGCCAGTGAAAATAAGTGGTACTCACTGAACTCAAACAGGCTGTAAGGGACATAGTGGGACATTTGGGACAGAGGTATGAATAATTGAATAAGCGACGTTTTTGACAATTTCCAATTATTATTACTAAATTATATAGTTTGGGTAACATCAGTGATTTAAGTAAGAAGGTAATGTCATCTAAAACAATAATCTGTTTCCATTATGTGGAACTGTGTCCATGTAAATGTTTTTAGTACCGAATATCGAACTGATAAGCCAGAACCAAATTTTTGAAGGACCTTTTTTGACTAGTTGATGTCACAGGGACAGTCAGTACAGAACATTTGTCAAAGCAACAGGTCAAAATGATAAGATTACAAGAAAGGGGCTATGGGATTGTTTACTTTAGAAGGTGCCTATTCCGCTTAACGGGACACTATGATCTGATGTGTCTGAAGTATGATTCTGTATATGCATGGTTTTATCAAGACTTCCTGCCCAAGATGCAGTAAACTAAATTAAGATTAAGATTAAGTTTTAGGACTGACTAAGATGTAGCATAGTGAAAACGGCGTGCGTGTTTATTTTTTCTTCCACTACTAAGTTTACCAATGAGTCTATATCTCTACCTTTGAAAGGCTTTTTGAGGAAGGTGCCGTAGGAGAGCAGTTATTGAGACTGTGTACTATACAGTGTAAAGGTACCCAGATCCGGCTGTTAAGGTAGCTCCCAAATTAAGTAAGTCCTGGCCATTTTGTTTGTTTTTACCCTACATTTTACCACACACTCCAGCACCCACACACAACCCACTTGTTATGAATATGTGTAAGTGGTGTTAATACTGTGTTTGATTTATTGTGTGGGGTCTTTTTATTTTGGTTTTAGTGGATTTTTCACAGGTTAGAAAGCACCTTAAAGGGCAAACAAATGACATTGTCCGAGTTTTGGTTGCACACATGTAAATTCTCTTGATAAGAAATGTACCGACAAACCCAATGTAAGCGTGGTACACAAAATATTTGAAATGTTTGAAATATCTTTATATCAGTCTAAAGTACAGGGAAAGAAAAGGTAAATAAACACCCACTTAATGGGGTTGACTGACCTCTGACCTCTGTTCTGACTTTCTAGTGAGGACAACCATCTCTGCAGCACTCCACCAATCAGGCCTTTATGGTAGAGCGGCTAGACGGAAGCCACTCCTCAGTAAAAGGCACATGACAACTCGCTTGGAGTTTGCCAAAAGGCACCTAAAGACTTTCAGACCATGGTCTGATATAACCTAGATTGAACTCTTTGGTCTGAATGCCAAGTGTCATGTCTGGAAGAAACCTGGCACCATCCCTACGGTGAAGCATGGTGGTGTCAGCATCATGCTGTGGGGATGTTTTTTCAGTGGCAGGGACTGGGAAACCAGTCAGGTTCGAGGGAAAGATGAACGGAGCAAAGTACAGAGAGATCCTTGATGAAAACCTGCTCCAGATCGCTCAGGACCTCAGAATAGGGCGAAGGTTCATCTTCCAACAAGAAAACGACCCTATGCACACAGCCAAGCACAGAGGGGTGGCTTCGGGACAAGTCTCTGAATGTTCTTGAGTGGCCCAGCCAGAGCCCGGACTTAAACCCGATCGAACATCTATGGAGAGACCTGGAAATAGCTGTGCAGTGATGCTCCCCATCCAACCTGACAGAGCTTAAGAGGATCTGCAGAGAAGAATGGGAGAAACTCCCCAAAAGCAGGTGTGCCAAGCTTGTAGCGTCATACTCAAGAAGACTCGAGGCTGTAATCGCTGCCAAAGGTGATTCAACAAAGTACTGAATAAAGGGTCTGAATACTTATGTAAATGTGATATTTTTCCAGTTTTTATTTGTAATACATTTGCAAAAAATTCTAAAAAACTGTTTTTGCTTTGTCATTATGGGGTATTGTGTGTAGATTGATGAGGAAAAACATTTTTATATCCATTTTAGAATAAGGCCATAATGTAACAAAATGTGGAAAAGTCAAGGGGTCTGAATACTTTCTGAATGCACAGTAGCTAGTAATATCTCTGTACTACAGAATGTATCAGATTGTTGGGTTTGTGGATTGTTACCAGACAGTGCTGAGACTATGCCATGTGGACCAAAGCAGGTAACCTTACAGACAGAGAGCTTGAATGGGTAAAGGATAAGGTTTTCTATATGAAGAAGTGTATTGCTGTTGTTGTTTTGTTTGTTTTGTATTTGTTTTGTTTTTGTGTTGTTTTTTTTTTTTCTTGCTTCAATACAAATTTCAAAAGATTGGGTCTGCTGGATGGTTGTGATTTCTCCCTAAGGATTAGCCCTCTAACTCCCTGACCTGTAACTCTGCGGTGAGATCGCCAAGCCAATTTGCAAAAAGTTTTTAACTGTGTGTTGTTATTCTCTTTGACATTTGTCTTAGACATTTGTATTAAGAATATTGGTAGAAGTAATAATTTGTCATACAGTGAATAGTTTGACAGAGATTTGTCTGCCTGGGAAAATCAGATTATTCCCCAGATATTGAAATCGGGACATTATCAAGGCCCATCCACTTTGAACATGTGCCATTTGGAGGACGAACTGAAACACTATCCAAAGAAGAAAATAAAAAAGCGGCAGAAGAATGAGTGTCGATAGGGAGGGGGTGGTCAACCGTGTCCGTAATTGATTTAGGCTTGTCCAAAAGTGTTCATTTAGGGTATCAGGTTGATTGTGGAGGGTTGCACACTGCAAAATGTATAGTAATTTTTGCAAAAAATGCATTGAGATACCGATCTGTCATTGACATGCCACTCACGAGAAAAGCTCCAGCTGAAATGTCATTGCCAGAATCCATAAATGAAATTGTGTAATGAAGCATATGTGGAACCGTATGAAGTGGCTGGTCTTAAGTTAAAACATTGTATTGCAATGTTTTTACAGTTAAGAGCCATGGAAACAATGAGTCTACAGATTCCTTGTGTGTATTTTAGACTGTAAAACCGAGAGTGAAGAGTTTGAAAGGATGAAGTGTCTGGTTTTATGTGTTGATTTCGCTTACTTTAATAGAAGTGTAGAACCTCCTTTTGATAGAAGCTATAATCTAATGCTTACTTCAAAATATAACAATAATTATCACAGAGTGATAAGAGGAGGGAATATGAAGGAAAAGTTGTGTTTGTGCTTTTCTAATAACAATCTCCACTGCGTTCATGACTGATTGATCATGCCTCGGAGGAATCCTCACTATCAGTGTAAGCAATTTGGCAGTACGCCCAGAGCATTGCTTTGAGCCCAGAGCATTGCTTTGAGACCCGAAAGGGTGTATCTTAGTTTCAAGGTCTCAGCTTGGAGAGAGGAACCAAATGTTAATGATAAATAATGAATAATGTCAATCATGCAAATATAACTTGTCTGTGTAAGCAGTATATAAGAGAACTAACTGGACTGCCCCGGCAGAGCTCCCGACCGACGTGTACAATGGTGCATTAAGATTGTTGGAACCTCTCCAGCTTGCTCATAATAAAGAATGATTCATTTAAGATTGACTTCAGGTGTCTCTGATGGTAATTTGCACGACACTGTGTTCACCAGCTGGCTGGTGTGTTTACGGACATATTCAATCAATCCTTATCCCAGTCTGCTGTTTCCACATGCTTCAAGAGGGCCACCATTGTTCCTGTTCCCAAGAAAGCAAAGGTAACTGAGCTAAATGTCTATCGCCCCGTAGCACTCACTTCCGTCATCATGAAGTGCTTTGAGAGACTAGTCAAGGACCATATCACCTCCACCCTACCTGACACCCTAGACCCACTCCAATTTGCTTACCGCCCCAATAGGTCCACAGACGACGCAATCGCAATCACACTGCACACTGCCCTAACCCATCTGGACAAGAGGAATACCTATAAGAATGCTGTTCATCGACTACAGCTCAGCATTTAACACCATAGTACTGTCCAAACTCGTCATTAAGCTCGAGACCCTGGGTCTCGACCCCGCCCTGTGCAGCTGGGTCCTGGACTTCCTGATGGGCCGCCCCCAGGTGGTGAGGGTAGGCAACAACATCTCCACCCCACTGATCCTCAAGACTGGGGCCCCACAAAGGTGCGTTCTCAGCCCTCTCCTGTACTCCCTGTTCACCCATGACTGCGTGGCCATGCACGCCTCCAACTCAATCACCAAGTTTGCAGACGACACTACAGTGGTAGGCTTGATTACCAACAACGACGAGACGGCCTACAGGAAGGAGGTGAGGCCCCTCGGAATGTGGTGTCAGGAAAATAACCTCACACTCAATGTCAACAGAACAAAGAAGATTATCGTGGACTTCAGGAAACTGCAGAGGGAGCAGCCCCATATCCACATCGACGGGACAGTAGTGGAGAAGGTGGCAAGTTTTAAGTTCCTCGGCGTACACATCACGGACAAACTGAAATGTTCCACCCACACAGACAGCGTGGTGAAGAAGGCGCAGCAGCGCCTCTTCAACCTCAGGAGGCTGAAGAAATTTGGCTTGTCACCAAAAACACTCACAAACTTTTACAGATGCACAATCGAGAGCATCCTGTCGGGCTGTATCACCGCCTGGTACAGCAAGTGCTCCGCCCACAACCGTAAGGCTCTCCAGAGGGTAGTGCGGTCTGCACAACGCATCACCGAGGGAAAACTACCTGCCCTCCAGGACACCTACACCACCCGATGTCACAGGAAGGCCAAAAAGATCATCAAGGACAACAACCACCCGAGCCACTGCCTGTTCACCCCGCTATCATCCAGAAGGCGAGGTCAGTACAGGTGCATCAAAGCTGGGACCGAGAGACTGAAAAACAGCTTCTATCTCAAGGCCATCAAACTGTTAAACAGCCATCATTAACATTGAGTGGCTGCTGCCAACATACTGACTCAAATCTCTGCCACTTTAATAATAAAAAATGTATGTAATAAATGTATCACTAGCCCACATACCCTACATTACTCATCTCATATGTATATACTGTACTCTATACCATCTACTGCATCTTGCCTACGCCGTTCGGCCATCGCTCATTAACATATTGTTATGTACATATTCTTATTCATTCTTTTACACTTGTGTGTATAAGGTAGTTGTTGTGAAATTGTTAGATTACATGTTAGATGTTACTGCATGGTCGGAACTAGAAGCACAAGCATTTCGCTACACTCGCATTAACATCTCTTAACCATGTGTATGTGACAAATAAAATGCGATTTGATTTGATTTGATATTTCAGAACAACATATGGATTCTTTAGACATTCAAAATAGTGAAAAAAATGCATTCTGAGGGAAAATAGAGCTACTACAAATTATTACCAACCCAAACACAGTGGGGAACAATGGGCATCCTGCGCCTTCAGAGAAAAGAAAAAAGTTCCAATCAGGATTATTTTTTGCCATCATCCATTGGCAATGCTGTCAGAAGCTAGATAAAGGTATCTGCTATTCAAATGTATTAGGGAAACATTTTGGACTGACAGTGGAATCAACCAATCACATTTTGACTTAATGGGTGGGACCGTTTTTACAAAAATGTATGGAAACTTCTGCCTTCTTTAAGGCCAACAGGTTGCTAAGCAATAGCGAACAATAGTTTTCCCATGGCCTAGATAGCTAGCTTTTGTTGTCGGCTAGTTTGCAGCGGCTGCAGCAGGTGTTATCAAATAGGATGTTTTGTTATCTTCTCCCTTTTCAAGAATAACTTTCAACAAGAAGTTACGTTTCAAATTATCATCATCTGGTGAGTGGAAGTGTGTTTTTTATTGCTGCATGCTTGCTATTGTTAGTCATCTCTTTGAAAATAACTTGTGTGTGAAACATTGTTCCATTTAAAGTGGAACTGACAGCATTTTATCAACATGAAATCTTATTAAAATCTGTTCATACATGTATACACCTCCAGGAAGAATTACATTTTTTTTTACATTTTCTGAAGAGCGACCACTTAGATATGGTAATTTTCCCATTTTCATAAATTCTTAGAATGTTTAGGAATTACATATACTAAGGCATTTGTGAAAATTCTACAGCAATATAGTGTGAAAGCGGCTGTGCGTTTGGACAATTAATTGACACTGAGGTAAATAAAACATCTGTCTTGTCCAGGACCGTAGTCTACACAGACCGGTGCGCTGTAGCCAATAAGTGCTACAGTAGGCCTTTATACAACCAAGCCATTTGGCACACGGACCTGCCATCATTTACTTTGAACTGGACCGTGGGTTTACAGACAGTTGCAACAGTGCGACTTTAGGTCATTAGAACGCATTTTCCAAAAGCCACAAAATACACCTGAATGTATTTCTGCAAATATGTAAACAACACAGGAGTCCTCTTACATTAGTGAACTTTACAAACCTATTGATCAAACAACCATGAAAAGGTAGGCTCTCTCCTTCAGTTATGCACATGAACAATAACGAGATAAACAACTAATGCTAGTCAGAGGAAGATGAGCTAAAATCTAACAGAAAATGAGATAAACCCTCAAACTTTTTCAGCTAGTTGGCCGTCAAAATTGCACTGGTAAACAATGGGGAATTGTAGCCTCCTTGTCCTTCTGCAGTTTGCCTGCCAATGCATGCTTGTCCCAACCAAGCACCCAAGCTAACTGGCTAAAGTTGGTTAGCTATCTACTTCCAGGCACAAATGAGAGAACACCTCACTCTGATAATTTTACTTGCCGTAGAAGAGCTGGTTAGGCTCTTTACATGTTATCTAGATAATTATTGACTAACTATGACTTTTTGTCTGCATTTACTGACACCGGTCATATTCAGCGGGTGTATAACGGTCTTGAGACGACAGACGCTGGGAGACGAGAAGCAAGTACAGGGTGAGGATTTAATAATAAAAAGACATGAAACAAAGCAAGAACAGTGTCTGGACAAGAGAAACAAAACAACATCATTGCAGACACGGGAATGAAACTGAGGAAGTGACAGATATAGTGGAGGCAATCAATGACGTGATGGAGAATCATGTAGTAACCAAAAAACTGTTAAGCAAATCAAAATATATTTTATATTCGACATTCTTCAAAGTTGCCACCCTTTGCCTTGATGACAGCTTTGCACATTCTTGGCATTCTTTCAACCAGCTTCATGAGGTAGTCACCTGAAATGCATTTCAATAAACAGGTGTGCCTTGTTAAAAGTTAATTGGTGGTATATCTTTCCTTCTTAATGCGTTTGAGCCAATCAGTTGTGTTGTGACAAGTTAAGGGTGGTATACAGAAGATAACCCTATTTGGTAAAAGACCAAGTCTTTGCAAGAACAGCTCAACTAAGCAAAGATGAATGACAGTCAGTCCATCCTTACTTTAAGACATGAAGGTCAGTCAGTGCAGAACATTTAACTTTGAAAGTTTCTTGAAAGGCAGTTGCAAAAACCATCAAGCGCTATGATTAAACTGGCTCTCATGACGACAGCCAAAGGAAAGGAAGACCCAGAGTTACCTCTGCTGCAGAGGATAAGTTCATTAGAGTTATAAGCCTCAGAAATTGCAGCCCATATAAATGCTTCACAGACTTCAAGTAACAGACACATCTCAACATCAACTGTTCAGAGGACACTGCGTGAATCAGGCCTTCGTGGTTGATTTTCTGCAAACAAAACACTACTAAAGGACACCAATAAGAAGAAGATAATTGCTTTGGCCAAGAAACACGAGCAATGGACATGAGACGTGTGGAAATCTGTCCTTTGGTCTGATGAGTCCAAATTTGAGATTTCTGGTTCCAACCGCTGTGTCTTTGTGAGACACAGAGCAGGTGAACAGATGATCTCCGCATGTGTGGTTTCCACCATGAAGCATGGAGGAGGAGGTGTGATGGTGCTTTGCTGGTGACACTGTCCATGATTCATTTAGAATTCAAGGCACACTTAACCAGCATGGCTACCACAGCATTCTGCAGCGATACGCCATCCCATCTGTTTTGCGCTTAGTGGGACTATCATTTGTTTTTCATCAGGACAATGACCCAACACACCTCCAGGCTGTGTAAGGGCTATTTGACCAAGAAGGAGAGAGATGGAGTGCTGCATCAGATAACCTGACCTCCACAATCACCTGACCTCAACCAAATGGTGATGGTTTGGGATGAGTTGGACCGCAGAGTGAAGGAAAAGCAGCCAACAAGGGCTCAGTGTATGTGGGAACTCCTTCAAGACTGTTGTAAAAGCATTCCAGGTGAAGCAGGTTGAGAGAATGCCAAGTGTGTGCAAAGCTGTCATCAAGGCAAAGGGTGGCTACTTTGAAGAATATAAAATGTTTTGATTTGTTTAACACCTTTTCTGCAACTACATGATTCCATAATTTAAATAATAATAAAGACATAATTTTTTTGTCTTTATTATTCTACAATGTAGAAAATAGTGAAAATAAAGAAAAACCAATGAATGGGTAGGTGTGTCCAAGCTTTTGACTGGTTCTGTATATGTACATATCTACCTCAATTACCTTGTATCCCTACACATCGACTTGGTACTAGTACCCTGTGTATATAGCTAAGTTATTGTTACTCATTGTGCATTTATTCCTCATGTTATTTTTCTATTATTTCTCTTTTTTTCTCTCTGCTTTTTTGGGAAGGGCCCATAAGTAAGCATTTTACAGTTAGTCTATACCTGTTGATTACGAAACATGATTTGTCTGGTTTATATCTTTCCCCTTTAACCAGGGACTGATTCAGACCCTGTCAGTGGATTATCTGGCCAATCAATAACATGCTTGTTCTTTCAGGGTCTAGACCTGGTTACTGTTAAGCACTTTGTGACAAATGTTTTTGTAAAAATTCATTAGAAGACAGTGACACCCAAACATTGAGTTTGTTCAAATCAGTTAAAATGAATAAACACTGCCATCTTCTGGCCGTCTTGATAAATATCCCCAAGGTAAATCTTTGATATCCAGGAAGAAGCCTTGTCATTTTTGAATTTTTGTAGGGTTTTTGAATGGTATTCAATGGGCAAAAACGTAGCGCAATAGTCTTCAGCAAAAACACTTTATAAGTGGCAGAAGTAAATTAATCCACAAACACAAACATAATTTTACATATATCTTAAATGTCTGCATTTTCACAAATGTTATTATATAACCGTCAAGCCCATTCAAAAGATTATGGAACAGGACCAGAAGCATGACGTAGGACGACATCACTTGCACATCGTGTTGGCTGGGACTGGGAATGGCTCTGGACCTATCATTTGTATGACAAGACAACAGATTCACTCACATCACTTATTACAAACAGGTGTACAATAAACAAATACATTACTCTTCGATCCTTACTGTAGGAGGGTCATTCCACGGAATTAGTATCTTTGGAATCCCTTTGATATTTTAAGTAGAAATTGCGCACAAATATTGCATTTTAAAAGGCTGTTATATTAAATACTTTTTTAATTGTGGCAGGATTTTATGTCATCAACCCGGGATATGGTGTATCTCGTTGGTCCTGGGGTCATCCTGATAACATTTTAAGCCGACTGCCGACCTCTCCTCTCAGGTGGGGATGAAGACCAGGACAAATTTCATTCATTGACCGGAATATAACAACAACCTCAGCAGGGCCCTCTTCCTCATCACTGGATTGTTCCACATCGGTTGTCTCTTGGTCTGGATCATATTCTGTGTTGTCTTCAACTTCTGACACTTCCTGCTCTAATGCAACTTCACTGTCAGTTTCCTGGCCTCTCTCCTCCTCACCAGTGTCATGATCAAATACAGTATATCATTTGGTCATTGTGCTGCCACAGAATGACTTGTGAGCAAGGCCTCAAAAAAGCTTTATATACCAGAACTGTGAGAAAAGTTCTATATATTATTGAAACAATGTTGTGTATGTTTGTGAGAAAGCCAACAGGTGTGGTTCCCGTGGGGGAAAAGATTCTATTGGGGAAAGGTTCCCGTGGGGGTTGCCATGGAAGCCAAGAAGGGGATTGAGGTGTGTGTGTGTGTGCTCAAACACACATGCATGTGGGGGTCTGGGAGAGGAAGTGTGTCCATCTGATGAATGGGCATGTACCTGAACTAGATTTTATACACTAATTGTAGTCTCACCCATTAATTTCTAATGACCGGTCATTTTTGAATGGGAACACTACAGGTGTACAAAGTTAAATAAAACACCCAAAATGTAAGGAAAATCATCAAAATGTATTTTGTGTGTTCAGATTCCCCGTGTGGACAAAGTAATGGAGCCTTATGACAATCAGATTAAGTGAACTACATTTTTCAGAGAGACAACTTGCAAATTGGTCCAATTCGACCGGAGCACAGGAGGAGGGTTAAGATGAAGTCGTCAACCCTGTTACTTTTATTTGGCACTTATTAGGCGTATACTGTAACGTGGGTCGTCTAAAGGGGACCAAGGCGCAGCGTGTAGAGTGCTCATATTTACTTTTAATGAATATACTTAAACAAAACAACAAAATGACCGACAACAGTTCCGTCAGGTGACATACACTAAACAGCAAACAACTACCCACAAAACCCAGGAAGAAAAAACCCTACTTAAATATGATCTCTAATCAGAGGCAAAGAGGATCAGCTGACTCCAATTAGAGATCAACCCAAACAATCCCAACATAGAAATAGAAAACATAGAACAACCCAAAACACCCCCTGTCATGCCCTGACCTACTCTACTATAGAAAATGACATCTTACTAGGATCAGGACGTGACAGTACCCCCCCCCCCCCCCCCCCCCAAAGGTGCAGTCTCCGAATGCAACATAATCAAAACCCAACAAAACACAAAGGGAGGGTAGGGAGGGTGACGAAAGTCTACGGCAGCTCAAATGCAGTCAACATAACCTTAACTTCCAGCATAGGAGGCGGCTCTGGTTCTGGGCGTACTCCCCGCTCCACCCGCTGATCCTTCTGCTTTATGACCACCTGACCGTGGATCGCTGTCGAAGGAACCGGACCGTAGATCCTTGCCGGAGGCTCCAGGCTGTGGGCCGCCGCCGGAGGCTCAGGACTGAGGAGCGTCGTTTGAGGCTCCGTACTTGTGAGCGTCGCTGGAGGCTCCGGACTAAGGAGCGTCGCTGGAGGCTCTGGACTGGGGATGCGCACTGGAGGCCTGATGCGTGGGGCTGGCATAGGAGGCGCCAGACTAGTAACACGCACCTCAGGGCGAGTGCGGGGAGCAGGAACAGGACACCCCAGACTGTGGGGCTGGCATAGGAGGCGCCAGACTAGTAACACGCACCTCAGGGCGAGTGCGAGGAGGCGGCACAGGACGTACTGGGCTTTGGAGGCGCACTGGAGGTCTGGAGCTTAGGGCTTGCACACCCCGTCCTGGCTGGATGGTTATTTGAGCCCAGCAAGGGCGGAGCGCTGGTACAGGACGAACTGGGCTGTGCTGGTGAACGGGGGCACCGTGCGTAGAGCAGGCGCAGGATAACCTGGGCCGTAGAGACGCACTGGAGACCAGATACGCTGAGCCGGCGCACTTCTTCCTGGTTGACGGCCAACGCTAGCACGGCAACGGTGAGTAGCTTGTACCGAGCACACCGGGCTGTGAGTGCGCATGGGCGACACAGTGCGCATCACCGCATACCACGGTGCTTGTTCAGTCACTCCCTCCCCACAGTAAGCACGGGGAGTTGGCTCAGGTCTTAAAACCGCCGTCGCCAATCTACCCGTGTGCCCCCCCAAAACATTTTGTTGTGCGCTGACTCTTGGGCCTCCGTTGATCTCGTCGCTGTACCTCCCTCGCTGCTTCCACCTGTTCCCATGGGAGGCGATCCCTTTCGGCCTGGATCTCCTCCCACGTCCAGGATCCTTTTCCATCCAGGATGTCCTCCCATGTCCAGTCCATCGGCCCACGCTGCTTGGTCCTTTCGTGGTGGGTAATTCTGTCACGGTTGTCTGAAGGATCGGACCAAAATGCAGCGTGTTTGTAGTTCCACTTATTTATTTATTCCGTGAAACTAAATGCAATTCACTAAATACTTGAAACACAAAAAACAACAACCGTGACGCAGAGAGGAAAACACACTACTCAAAAGATATAATCACCCACAAACACAGGTGGGACAAACATCAACTTAAATATGACCTCCAATTAGAGGTAACGAGGATCAGCTGCCTCCAATTGGAGATCAACCCAAACAACACCAACATAGAAATACAAAACTAGAAACGGAACATAGAAATACAAAAACAGACAAACACCCCCTGTCACGCCCTGACCTACTCTACCATAGAAAATAACAACTTACTATGGTCAGGACATGACATATACTATAGTAATTTTGTTGGGAAAATTTGTTTTTCATTAAATTGAACATGCTCTTTATGACAGAATGTTAAAATTTGGTGAAATAAAACCAAGTTACATTACTCAAAAGGCACCTAATTGGTGGAACAACCCAGGAATGTTTAAAGTTTCAACAAGTTAAAGTTTCAAGTCTGTGCACTTTGATTGATGAAAATATTCTAACTGAATACAACAGAATGACTCTTGGTCAAAACAGTAAGACTACCACTTTGTGAAATAAATACAGTGCGATTCCCTCTAACTTTTCTCGATTGTAACCCCTCATTAAGGACTTTTATCTGCCCTAACATTTGTCAGATCTCTTCAGTTCCCCCTTCCTCATCCTACTTTTCTTTGTCCCTGTTTCTGTGATCTGCTCTTCAAGCTAATTACAATAACTCATTTGCACATCTCCCACAGTCTTTCTAATCAGTCCCTCTATCTCTCCATTCCTTTCCACATTCACTCTATCCTTCTCCTCCATCTCTCTAACCTTCTCCTTCATCTCTCTAATCTTCATCTGTCTATCCTTCTCCTCCATCTGTCTGCTGAACTCCCTCTGCATCTTTGTCTTAGAGATCATGATGTTCCTCTGTAACTCAGGTAGGACTATCTTCATCAGGTTTCTCTCTGCTTCAACTCTGGCCTCTCCTTCATAGTTTCCCCTCATCTCCTCAATCTCCTGTCTGTATCTCTCCTCCATCTCCTTTCTCTCATTCTCTTTATCCTCTCTTAAACTCTTTAGCTCTCTCTCCATCCCCTTCCTCCTATCAGACTCTTTGTTTATCTCCAGCTCTCTCTTCTTCTCCTCATCCCTTTCTTCTTTCAACTGTCTCTCCAGTTCAGTTATTTGTTCTCCGAGTATTCTGATATATCTCTCTTGAGCTTCTGGATTAGTCCATCTTTCTTCTTCAGAGAGTCCTGCAGCTCCTTCTCAAACCTCTCATCTCTCTCTTCTCCCTTTGTTTCCTCTCCTCTTTCTCCCTCTGGATCTTTCCCTCCATCTCTCTAACCTGGTCCTCTGCCTCCTGGTAGGTCTGACTGCTGTAGAATCTCTCTCTGTTTCTTGCCACTATCTCCTCTACCTGCTCCAGCAGCTCTGGAACCTGAGTGCTGTCCTAAATGTTGAGGACGTTATACCTGCTCCCACATTTCTCTACAAGCCGCTGGAGGTCCTGACTCCCTGCTTGGAGAAACTCCTCAATGCTCTGCTCTTTCAGGCCATCATCATGGGTGAATAGAATCACAGTGTGTCCCCAACAACCATCCCCAAACATCTCCTCTATTCTCTCCTGCACCCCTCTCTCTTCCCCCTTAGAGGGCTCCACTGGTATGACCAAGAGGGAGGCGTGGGGTCCCGGGGCAGACAGACGGACACAGAGCCCCACATCCTGTCTCATCTCCTCCAGAGAGAATCCAGGACAGAACCAGTCAGGAGTGTCCACCAGCACCAGCTGTCTCCCATACACGTCCCCCTTTCTCCTCTTACTCTTCTGGGTCACTGCAGAGGGGCTGGCCTGGGCCCCAAACTCCTCTCTGCCCAGGATGGTGTTTCTTGCTGCACTCCTCCCAGCCCCAGTCCTCCCCAGCAACACTAATCTCAGCTCAGACACACTCGGAGACACAGGGGAGTCTGGGCTGCTGCTTTTCCTTCCCACTGCAACACAACACACAGCACTGTTCAACACACTTTCTGGAGGTTGGATCATTTAGAAACATTTTAAAACAACAGTGAAAATGTTATATTTGGGGTTTCATTCATTTCATTTCTCCCCCTCAGTGGAAGTGTCTGTACCTAAGGTATCCTGTCCCACTGAAACACAACATAGAGAACTGGTCAACATACTGACTGATCAGAGACGCATTTAAAACATAGTATATGACCTTTGCTAAATTCCAAATATAATACACATCATGGTGAAAAATAGATTGTTGGAGAAATTAGTAAATGTCAAGATTGATAACAGTTTGAGACAACATTCATAGACTAGAAAAAGCACGAGAAAACAGGACAATATTGATAACTCACTGTCTGGAGGATAATCCATGCTCTCTCTGTCTCCTGACTGGGAGTATGGAACCTGTATCTGAGGTCTCTCCATGTTCTAAAACAACAAATAACATCCATTTAGAATGGGAACATTTAGAGAGCTTGGGACTATAAGGTTTTACATGCAAAAATATGACTGAGATCATTGGTTTTAAAAAGAGTCTATTGGTGCCTTCCAAGTGGCACAGCGCTCTAGTGGTGTCACTACAGACCTGGGTTCGATCCCAGGCTGTGTCTCAACCGGCCGTGAACGGGAGTCCCATAGGGCGGTGCACAATTTGCCCAGCATCATCTGGGTTAGGCGGGCCAGGCGCCTGCAGGCTGACTTCAGTCGTCAGGTGAACTGTGTTTCCTCCGACACTTTGGTGCGGCTGGCTTCCGGGTTAAGCGGGCGGGTGTTAAGAAGTAGGCGGCCAGGTTGGTCATGTTTCGGAGAACGCGTGACTCGACCTTACCCTCTCCCGAGCCCATTTGGGAGTTGCAGTGATGAGACAAGATCGTAATTGGATATCATGAAATCGGGGAGAAAAAGGGGGTAAATAAACATTTTAAATAGTATATTGACACCTGTGTGTCAATCTAAGTAACAACATAAAAAAATCCCCATCAAAATCCATCAGTTTAAGCAGGGAGATATATTTTTTTTGCAGAGCTGCGTCTCAGTCCACCATCTCTGCCTAAATTATGTCGTCCTCCCACATCTGAGGTGGAAGGTGGCCGAGCTACAGCGGTGTTTGTCAGACCATGAGACATCTCAAAAATCGGTCTTCCATTGAAAACATAGCTTCCAAACAATTTGGCCTACAATATGACAACTCTATGGACCTAAAGCGGTCCTAAAGTTCCAAATAAAATAGCTAACTGATCCATGGCATGACCATCTTAAAACAATTCCACGTTAGCTTAGTAGAAAGTACAGTAAATATGATGATGGAATGGTAATAATCTTACCCAGTTGAGCATTTTCATTGTTGACATCCTCCACTTGTTTGTCTCTTTCCTTTAATTGCTTCTCTCTCTCTTCCAGTAGTTTGTCCTTCTCTCCCAGTCTGTGGTTCCTGTCCTCTAGTTGAAGGTCTTTTTCCTTCAGTAGGACTCTAAAGTCTACTTGGCTGTTATTGTCCTGCAGTTCCTTCCCCAGTGCCTCCAGTTGTCTCTTCTCCACCTCGGCAGTGTTCTCCAGTAGTCTCTCTTTCTCTCTCACTTGCCGGGTCATATCATCCAGTTGTGTGTCTTTCTCCTGAAGGTGTTTGATGTTCTCATTCAGTTGCTTTGTTGTTTTCTCCAAACTGCTCTCTGTGTTCTTCAGTCCTTTATTCATCTCCTCCAGCGTGGAGTCCTTCTCTTTTAGCTTCTCTTCAGATTCCATCAATGCCTTTCTCATCTCCTCTACTTCTGTCTTATTCTTCTAGCTAATTTTTTACTGCTAGATGTCTGAATGCTTCTTTTTCCAACTTCAAATCTTAGGGAGAATGAGCATCTTTGATCCATTTATTGTTGACTGACTGAACTGGTAATTTGCTGATCATCATTCATTCATTAGAAAAAACAAACAATTATTTCTAAATTCAGTCTCTTACAGTCAACAGTCATATTGGATTAACTAGTCATCATGTGATTTATTGATTATTCTATACATTAACAAATTAATTAGTCTAAAAAACTGAATGAGATCCTGTTCCCTGAATCAATCCACTTTCCTCCAGACTCTCTTGTACTTACCAAGCTCACCAGCTGATTCTTCCCTCCTCAGCTTCATCTTCTGGGTCTCATGTTGTAAATAAACGGAACCTGGACCTGTCCCTATGGTGAAAAACAGATAAGTGAGTTCTGTGTGGTAGATTACATCAAGTCCCTCAAACCTCTCTCTCATGTGGAGACCGTAGACACCAATGGAATCTGGTTAGCTCTATTAAAAGCATGTTTTATTGGCCCATTTCTGGTAATAAAGTCAATTGTCTTTTCTTTTTTTTGTGGCCAATATTGGGTTCGATGGCAGATATATAATATTGGAGGAGACAGGGCTATGTAAACCCAGGTGGATATCAATAAGAAAAACAGCCAAATAAAGAATTACTCACCCAACCACCATTCTCCTGATCATCCATTATCCAAGAAGGAAAGTCGTGAACAATGATGATGTAAAACAAAATGTAATAATTATTATTGTAATCTTCAAATTTCCATCTGTCTATAGCCGCAGGAAGTAGTTTGGGGGTGCTGTGTTTTTTTAGCCGACAGGGAAAAATGTCCCCTACACAGGTAAGATCAGGGATATTGCCTCAGCGTATTGAAACAGATCAGTATTTTGGTGAAATGGAAGAGGAAACACTATGTAACTGCTGTGACCTCGAAGAAAGAGAGAATTAAACTAATTTTATCCTCTATTGCCATTTCTACCATGATATACGCTTATTCCAGAAAGCACACCAGATATACCCTGGCATTATGTGGCTGAGTGATGACGAGAAATGTAAATGTTTTTTTGTCCATTGTGTATTTCCGTTTGTGGAATATTTATATCAAGGCTGGAATAAAAGAAAAAGGGCTATCTATAATTGAATTGTAAAAATATTTTTCTTCTACGTGGTAAATGGTATTTGTGTATATAGATTGTGTATAGATAGGCTTTGTAACGCTCGTCGTTAGAAGGAGAAGTGTACCAAGGCGCAGCGTGGTAAGTGTTCATGATACTTTATTTCAAGAAACACTCAAACAAGAATAACCAAAAGCAACAAAACGAAAGCAAACAGTTCTGTCAGGCACAGACACTAAACAGAAAAACATCCTCCCACAAACACAGGTGGAAAACAGGCTGCCTAAGTATGATTCCCAATTAGAGACAACGATAGACAGCTGCCTCTGATTGGGAACCACACTCGCAAAAAAACAAAGAAACAGAAAACCTAGACTTCCCCACCCGAGTCACACCCTGACCAAACCAAACATAGAGAATAATAAGGATCTCTACGGTCAGGGCGTGACAGTACCCCCCTGCAACATTATTTACATAATTCCACCATCTATTCATCAGATGATCTCTTTTTGTCAGGCACACATACTCTTTCTCCAGTCTTCGCTGTTGTGGCTAATTTGGAAAGTGAAATGTACTGAGATCTCCTCGTACCTTTACTGGTCTTCATGTCTGCCACAGACTAAAAATACTTTATCTAAATCCATAACAATGTACCACTATTCATGAGAAACATACTGTACATAAGTACATACAGAAATATCTTCACAACGTTTTTACCGATCACTGTTGCTCAGGCCTGTACAATAAATCTACAGACTCTCACCTTCACTCAGGTACACCCTCATAGGTATACTCCTCTGTCTCTCTTCGATTACCACTCCCTTCTCTTTATCTCTGTATGTCAAGTATAGAAATGAAAATACCATGAAGGGTGTGATCAGTGGAATGGTTTACTTACTATCCACAATCAATTTAATTTACTCAGGTACTTCTGTCCTCCCCCCTCTCTCAAGTAGAGAAGTGCAGATCACATGAAGGGTGTCATCAGTAAAAATCCTTTACTTATATCATCATATGATCCTTTTGGGATTAATGTACAACTGTGAGCAATACAGCAACATTCAGTAAAGTTTATTGCCATAAAATGATTGCAAGGTTTGTGTGCAGGGAAAGAACAAAGTTAATCAGTTGTCACTGATCTTAGAAACTAGAATGCTGCAGTTGTAGTTACTAAAGCTAAATGTATTAATAGTATTAGTGACGGTAGTAACTTTCTCCTGGCTGGTGATTTTAATGCAGGTAAATTGAAATCCATTGTACCTCCTTTTTACCAGCATGTCACCTGTGCAACTAGAGGCAACAAAACTCTAGATCACATTTACTCCACACACAGAAATGCATACAAGGCCATCCCTCACCCTCCCTTTGGCAAATCAGACCATAACTCTATTCTCCTGCTTCCTGCTTAAAAACAAAAACTCAAACAGGAAGTACCTGTGACTCGATCAATACGGAAGTGGTCTGATGAAGCGGATGCTAAGCTACAGGATTGTTTCGCTAGCACAGACTGGAATGTGTTCCGGGATTCATCCAATAACAATGAGGAGCTTACCACACCAGTCACCGGCTAATAAGTGCATCGATGATGTCGTCCCCACAGTGACCGTACATACATACCAACCAGAAGCCATAGATTACAGGAAACATCTGCACTGAGCTAACGGCTAGAGCTGCCACTTTCAAGGAGCGGGACTCTAACGCTATGCCCTCCGACGAAACATCAAACAGGCAAAGCGCCAATACAGGACTAAGATCGAATCGTACTACACCGGCTCTGACGCTTGTTGGATGTGGCAGGGCTTGCAAACCATTAGACTACAAAGGGAAGCACACCCGAGAGCTGCCCAGTGACACAAGCCTACCAGACGAGCCAAACTACTGCTATGATCGCTTCGAGGCAAATAACACTGAAACATGCATGAGAGCACCAGCTGTTCCATAAGACTGTGTGATCACGCTCTCCACGGACGATGTGAGTAAGACCTTTAAACAGGTCAACATTCACAAGACTGATTCACAAGACAGACAGATTACCAGGATGTGTACTGCGAGCATGCGCTGACCAACTGGCAAGTGTCTCCACTGACATTTTCAATCTCTTCCTGTCTGAGTCTGTAGTACCAACATGTTTTAAGCAGACCACCATAGTCCCTGCGCCCAAGAACACTAAGGTAACCTGCCTAAATGACTACCGACCCTTAGCACTTACGTCTGTAGCCATGAAGTGCTTTGAAAGGCTGGTCATGGCTCACATCAACACCATTATCCCAGAAACCCTAGACCCACTCCAATTTGCATACCGCCCCAACAGATCCACAGATGATGCAATCTCTATTGCACTCCACACTGCCCTTTCCCACCTGGACAAAAGGAACACCTATGTGAGAATACTATTCATTGACTACAGTTCAGCATTCAACACCATAGTGACCCCAAAGCTCATCAATAAGCTAAGGACCCTGACACTAAACACCTCCCTCTGCAACTAGATCCTAGACTTCATGACGGGCTGCCCCCAGGTGGTAAGGGTAGGTAACACAGGGGCCCCTCAGGGGTGCGTGCTCAGTCCCCTCCCGTACTCTTTGTTCACTCATGACTGCACGGCCAGGCACGACTCCAACACCATCATCAAGTTTGCCAATGACACAATAGTGGTAGGCCTGATCACCGACAACGACGAAACAGCCTATAGGGAGGTCAGAGACCTGGCTGTGTAGTGCCAGGACAAAAACTTCTCCCTCAACGTGATCAAGACAAATGAGATGATTGTGGACAACAGGAAAAGGAGGACCAGGCACGCACCCATTCTCATCGACGGGGCTGTAGTGGAGCACGTTGAGAGCTTCAAGTTCCTTGGTGTCCACATCACCAACAAACTAACATGGTCCAAGCACACCAAGACAGTCATGTAGCTACCTCATACCCCTGCACATTGACTCAAAGTAGCCATGTTATTTTTAAAATGGTATTCATTGTGAATTTATTCCTCGTCACTATTTCCATTTTTTTTTTTTTATCTTTAACTGCATTGTTGGAAAAGTAAGCATTTCACTGTTAGTCTACACCTGTTGTTTACAAAACATTTAACAAATAAAAGTGATTTGATTTTGTAGTAGTAACAGAGTTCTGTGTTTTGTTCCATACCACAGTTCTGATCAAGAAAAACTTGCTCATTACAAATGACCTTATTTTTGCTTTTTATAAAATGAATTGTATGATGCAATACATTCATTCCATTCTTGTGAATCTTCTATTGTTGGTTGCTCCTGGATATTGTGTTGTTGCTTAGTGGTACAGTGGATTGACACTTGTAATACTCAAAGTTCAAATAACCAATATGATTGATGTTGCTCCATACAGCGAGAGGGATTAATTCTAGTGTTTGAAATATCTAGAATCATTACAAAAACACACAACACAGGACCAAACTTGGCATTGGATTTAATTAACCAATGTTTAACCCACACATTTTCTAGAGGGACGGCTTTAGGCGGAACACACAGTATCGTACCACATGCATCTGCAAGTTTTCTATTCAGAAGTTGTAAGAAATTCCACACGAATATTATAGTTCCAGCACAACGAAGGAAATATAGAGGTGAGTAAAATTGTTAATATGTTGTATTTGTATTAAATGCATTACAGAAGTGTAACGTTAGATCAGCTTAACTTAACCTGGCCGTTTGTTACTTTGTGGCAGCATGAAAAATAATAAAATATATCATCAACAAACTCATGGTGCTGAGTGTTTTTACTTAAACCACACCCCGTAAACGCATTGTAACGTAAAACGGTTAGACATAAAGGGTAGTTACCAAGCAAGTCAGTTATTTTAAGTAAATGAATTAATAAGCATGGTACCCATTGCTTTTGCTCTTTAGTTTTCACCAAAATGAAGAGAAAGAAGGACGTCATGTCTTTTCTTTAGAAGAAGGACAAGGCAGACAGTGAGACAGAGCCAGATGGCTCAGGTGTGGAGAGAGCAAGAGAAAGCAGAGAGAGAGCAGGAAGACTTGTCCATTGGAGAGACAGAGTGAAGGCATAGCAGAGCAGGAAAGTGAGACAGATGGAGAAGCCGAGGTAGAGGCTCAGACTGAGACACCAACAGAGGAGCCTCGTGCGTCCACAAGCAGTGGACCATCAGGTTTGTGATGTTGAATAAATCTGTGGTTACTTGTAAAGCAGTGGAATTAGTCAGTTTGTAAGGTGTAAAGAAATGAGTCAGTTTATATGGTGTGTAGAAATGAGTCAGTTTATATGGTGTATAGAAATGAGTCAGTTTATATGGTGTGTAGAAATGAGTCAGTTTGTGATTGAAATGAATTCTTATTTAACATGCTATTGGGCTTGTGATATAGATATCAGATGGATTTCAGAAGTTGCCTGATGGCAATGGTATATCTAAAATGACCCAAATAGATACTTTTAATTATAGATTTTTTTCTTTGGCAGATATCAGCAAATCCCGGGAGGAACCACCGGTGCAGCCAATGATGAACATATACCCAAGAACCCTGATGGAGGACCGGAGGAGGAGCGTCAAGGCGGCCTGGTACCATATCCACCCCTGGCTTGAATATTCAAAAAAATCAGACTGTTTTTTTTTTTTTTTACACCTGCAGGCATTTTAGCCCTCCCAAAGTCTCAGAGACTGTATTTGATTCACAATTGGCTTTTAACAACTGGAAGAAGGCAACTTACAAAGAGGGGGGATTTGCAATTCATGCAAGGTCTGAGCAGCACAAACAAGCAATAATTACATGGAGAGACTATCAGAAAGCTGTAAAAAGTAATGCAACACTGGTAAATGCCCTAAACAAGGAACACAACAAACAGGTTCAAGAAAAATCAGGACTATATTAAAACAATAGGAGAAGTACTACTTACAGCCACACAAAACATTGCACAGAGAGGACACGATGAGTCTGCAGAGTCAGATAACAAAGGGAACTTCATGGTAATCCTAGAAACAACAGCTAAGGATGACACAACTGTGGAAAAAAGGTTGACTTCCATTCATAATGCCAAATATACAAGCAAAGGGATTCAGAATGAGGTTCTGAGTTGTTTGGCAGACATGGTTTGAACCAAAATGATAGAAGAAGTGAAAGACAGTGAGGTCTTTCGCATAATGGCAGACGAAACAAAAGATGTAAAAACAAAAAGGAGCAGATATCACTAGTACTCAGGTACTATTTCAGAGGAGCTGTCCATGAGAGCTTTCTCCACTTTGAATCGGCTGATCGACTAGATGCAGCAGGGCTTACTGACAAAATCATACACATATTAGAAAGTCATGGTCTTGAATACAAAAACAACCTGGTAGGCCAAGCATATGACGGTGCTTCCGTTATGAGTGGCAAGCATTCAGGTGTCCAGGCACGCATTAAAGAACAAGCAAAGCAGGCGTTTTACATCCACTGCAGTGCACACTGTCTAAACTTAGTTTTAGTGGATACAGTCAAAGCTGTCCCTGAGGTAGGACAGTTCTTATCCTTACTAGAAAGACTTTACGTCTTTACATCTGGGTCATATGTGCATCAAAAATGGCTTAACATACAAAAAGAGATGTACCCAGGTGCACCTAGAGAGCTTCAGAGACTAAGTGACACTCGCTGGGCATGTCGATATATGGCTCTACATACTATTATGGATAGATTACCTGCCATTAAGCGATTCCTGCAAGACATAGTCCAAGAACAATGGTGACAGATCTGTTGAGGCACGAGTTCTGCTTGCACAGATTGAATTGTAAATCTTTGTGTGCCTTGTTACACTCCATAAAGTGTTTGGAGAAGAAAACATTTCTATCAGATATGCTACAGTCTTCATCACTTGACCTGTCAAAGGCTGTTGATTTAGTTGAAGCCTTAGTTCAAACTTTGAATGGCTACAGGGATGGGTCATTTTTTGATGACCTATGGAATGAAGTGTTGAACACAGCTGAGCAATGCGATACACCCCCCTGCAAAACGACCAAAAAAGCTAAGCTCTCAATTTAATGGAGACTGTGTACTCAGTACAGTGGGTCAGATTCAGAACAAGAAAAAGGCAGTTTTCGTACAACCCTTTTCTACCCTGTTTTAGATCATATGCTCAATGAGCTTAACAGAAGGTTCCCTAGCAAAAACTGTGGCATAATGAATGGCATCCAAACTCTAAACCCGACAAGTGATGTATTTCTCAAAGAGAAGTCCCTGTTTCCATTTGCTAGAATGTATGAATCAAATATTGAGGACTTGGGGCATGAACTACATCAGTTCAGAAGACTTTTAGAAAGGAAAATACAGAGTGGCATGCAGAGACCCTCCAGTGTAGTACAGCTGGTATTATTCATTGAGCCTTATACAGAAGTTTCCTTTGAGCTCTTTAAACTGTGCAAGATAGCTGTTTCAATCCCTGTTAGTACTGCTTCTTGTGAACTGAGTTTTTCTGCACTAAAGCTGGTGAAAACGTATCTCAGGTCCACAATGTCAGATGACAGATTAAGCAATTTAGGTGTATTGAGTCAAGGAGGGCAAAGGCCTTGAGTCTAGATGAATTTGCTGATCTTTTTGCAAAAAAACACAAAAAACGGAGAATACAGTTGATGTGACCCGATACTGAATATGTAATGCAAATGAAAATTATAATGGAAGCGCAAATAAATTGTTGAATGATTATGAACATGGTCTTTTGCCTGCAATGCAGTGAAGAAAACGATATGACAACAATAACGTCTAATGTAACTGGCCCCTCTAACAGTACAACTGGCCCCAGCTTGGCCCCACCAGTTGAAATGGTCTAGAACCGCCACTGGTGCATAGTTGATTATTATCTGCAATATGCCCGCCCTCCTTTAAGACTGAGGTTTGTGCAAAGCATTATCATAGTTAATTGTCTCTTCCACATAAGGTAGAGACTACAGTAGGAAGTAAAGCAGCATCTATTTGGCCCATTCTTCTTGTGATAGTGTAGCTACAATAACACTTCTACCAAGACTGCTTTTCAACCCCATAATAACCCTTAATACCTGGAATTTAAAAAGCCATTCAAACAGATAACACTGCCACACTGAGACATTAAAATGCCACCTAAGAGAAATGATTGGCTCTGTTGTTAAGCAGTTAAGGTATAGGTACTTAATGACCACATTCTAAGGGTTGGATGGATTCAAGACTTAAGCCAAAGGTATCATGACTTTAAAGGCTCAGTGTTTTATATACATTTCCACACTACGATGTTAGAATACGACTGTGAAAATGATAATGCAAGAGCTGTTTGAAAAGACCACCTGAAATTTCAGCCTCTTTTGGTGGGATGGAGTTTTGGCCTGCCTGTTGACATCACCAGGCGGTAAATGAGTTAATAGACCAATAAGAAAGAGTTCCAAACCTCTCTGCCAATAACAGCTAGTGTAAGATCAATCCCAGACCACTCCCGAACGGTCCTAACAAAATTCTTGCTTGAGAAATTGCACTTTTTTTCTTCTTCTTAGGGGTGAAATTCTTAAAAAAAATAAAATGTTTTAAACAATCACAGTTCGGTACTTAATTGTTACCAAGAAATGATTTGATATCGAGATAAAAATGGCTGCATTGGACCTGTAATACTATGAATACTGAGACGAATACAAGTATAGGGCTACGTTCCAATATGTCCATAGGTCCACATTGGAACCTAGAGTTAAGCTCTTATATGCACATTCTAGGTTGCTCTAGCTGATTCTTCCTCACCAGATGACCAAACAGGAAAGTATATATTTTTTTTTTTACTTCATAGTCAAAGTCTGTCTCAAATGATACCCTATATAGTACACAACAAACAGTGCACAAAATAGGAAATAGGGTGTCATTTGAGTACCATTCATCACATTTCAGTCTTTTTCATGTCACTTTGTCAGCCAGTATAGTTCACTTCACAGTGTAGTTGCTTGGTTGGTGTCGGCTCTACCGTTTGTGGACCTTGGTCGAACCTGGGTTGAAATTAGCACCAGGAGCATACTGTAAATATTTGAAAGAAAACATCCTATTTTCGACCCAGGTCTGGTACTCTAGTTCTAAGCTGGTTCTCTGCCCGTCCCCAGTGTCTATGCCTTGCTCTTCTTCTGCAGCCGGGTCCTGGTTGGTTCTGTGAGGACCAGTGGCTCCTGGACCACCATGGCAGGATACTTCCTCCCCAACATCTCCACTTCCACCTTCTGCCCTACAGAACACAGCTCCACTGGCAGGTAGGCAAACGCCAGGCTCTGCTGGGTGGTGTAGCTGTAGGCCCCAGATGTAGTGTTACCAACCACCTAGGAGAGATGGAGAAGGTTGCAGGAAGGCAAACGTTGGGTGGAAGTGTAAGCCTCTAATGTTGTGTTGCCTCTATACCACACACACACACACACACACACCTTAACCCCAAACCTAACCCTTAAGCCTAAAATAGCATTTTAACAAATTAATTTAACAAAAACACAGAACTGTTACTACTACAAAATCAAATCAATTTTATTTGTCAAATGCTTTGTAAACAACAGGTGTAGACTAACAGTGAAATTGTTTCTTACCTTGTCAGAACATTCTGGTCCTGATAAGGTAGGAAAACAATGTACACACACAACTCACCTTGCCATTGAGCCAGATAGTCTCGTTGCCCTCTGGGTCAACATCATCCGTATCCATGGTGATGTATGACAGCTTCCTCTTCAGACCTTTTGCTTTGATCTCCTGCAGCGCTGCCTTACCGATGAAGTCAGCATGCTGGAGACAGACAAGGAGAGATGTTAGAGTGTTGGTATGTGTGCTTTATTTCTAAGTAGCATAAATAACCCAAAAAATAATACAGGTGTGTAGGAGAAAATGTTAACTAAGTAGACTTAGTATACTGGCCACAATTTCATAACGTAAAAATAAGCTACACGTTTGAATATGACACCTCTATTTGAACACACAGTGGTTGACTGGTGAAACAGCAGTAGCAATGTCTACCTTGTTGAGTTTGATGAAGTAGTCCAGACCAGCTTCCAGAGGGTTGGTGTCACAGTTCATCTGATGAGACAAAAACATCAGTCCAACATCCACAAACAACTTAAAAAGGTGTGTGTGTGTGTGTGTGCGTACCTCTGCGCCCCAGCCTCTGAAGCCTTTCTCCAGTCGTAGTGATGACATGGCGTAGGTACCAAAGTTGTCGATGCCCTCGTCCTCTCCTGCTGCCATGATAGCCTGGTACACAGCTGCCATGTCCTTGTGAGGAATGTACAGCTCCCAGCCCAACTCACCTGAAACACCGTCCGTTAGCTGACCTGTACATGCATTCACATGCCACACATACTCTTAAAAATGTTTAAGCCCACAAACACACCTGTGTAGGAGATCCTGATAGCTCTGAGGTTGACGCCACCCAGTTGAATGGGTTTGCAGTGGAGGAACTTAAAGCTTGCGTCGCTCATGTCCTCCTGAGTGAGTTTCTGTAGAACATCTCTAGCCTTTGGTCCAGCCACACCCAACACCCCAATGTCCTCTGTCACGTTGGAAATATCTACATCATACGCCCCCTCGACTACCTCCTCCTCCATCCACCTGGGGTTAGGGAGGGGTCCATAGGGTTATATTTACAACTTCAAGCAACTCAAAAGGAATCGAAACACTGGCACAATGTTGATTAAACTAATCAAAGTCTTCAATATTAACTTTGATTAGTTGAATCATGTATATTAGTGCAGGGCTGGAGCAAAACCCTGCACCCACATGGCCCTTGGTGGAAAAGATAGGTCACCACTAGGGGGTGATATACAACACCAGCAGACTGTCTCATGATGTATGAGAGACCGAGAGCTGAATAAATAGGTAGAAAAGAGATGCATTTGTTTATAATGTGCTGTTTGCCTATTGGAGCAGAGAGAGGGGACGTTAAAGTAGCAGCTGCTGTAACTACCAGTGTTTCTAAGTGGGTTAGAATAATGTTATATAATGGATTACTGAATAATTTTATATGGGACGGCTTGACTCTACACCTTGTTAGCTGGCCTGGGCTGCTTAGAGTCTGTCTGCCTGTGTTACCTGAGGTCATGCAGCTCTGATCCAGATCCTGTGATGAGGAGGAACTCTCCAGGTGTGAGCTGGGTAATGGTGACCTCAGCGTAGACTCTCCCAGTGGGGGTCAACATGTGGCTGATGTTAGTCAGGCCCACCTGACAGGGGAGAGAGTGAAACATAAATATAACATTAACCTAAGCCTGAGCAGCAAACAGAACACTGCCACCTGTTGGCAATAGAGTTGTATAGGGACGTATACAGTGGTGCAATGAGCTGTCTGAGTGAGTGAGTTTTGCCTGGTGCGATGCAATGATACATTTAGTCCCTCTCGTTTTGGGCCTAGCGTTGGTGAGATACAGTGAGTTGTGTATAGAATAGTTGTAATACAGTGAGTTGTAATACAGTGAGTAGTTGTGTATAGTGTTATCCTTACCTTGGGCCTAGCGTTGGTGAGATACAGTGAGTAGTTGTGTATAGTGTTATCCTTACCTTGGGCCTAGCGTTGGTGAGATACAGTGAGTAGTTGTGTATAGTGTTATCCTTACCTTGGGCCTAGCGTTGGTGAGATACAGTGAGTAGTTGTGTATAGTGTTATCCTTACCTTGGGCCTAGCGTTGGTGAGATACAGTGAGTAGTTGTGTATAGTGTTATCCTTACCTTGGGCATAGCGTTGGTGAGATACAGTGAGTAGTTGTGTATAGTGTTATCCTTACCTTGGGCCTAGCGTTGGTGAGATACAGTGAGTAGTTGTGTATAGTGTTATCCTTACCTTGGGCCTAGCGTTGGTGAGATACAGTGAGTAGTTGTGTATAGTGTTATCCTTACCTTGGGCATAGCGTTGGTGAGATACAGTGAGTAGTTGTGTATAGTGTTATCCTTACCTTGGGCCTAGCGTTGGTGAGATACAGTGAGTAGTTGTGTATAGTGTTATCCTTACCTTGGGCATAGCGTTGGTGAGATACAGTGAGTAGTTGTGTATAGTGTTATCCTTACCTTGGGCATAGCGTTGGTGAGATACAGTGAGTAGTTGTGTATAGTGTTATCCTTACCTTGGGCATAGCGTTGGTGAGATACAGTGAGTAGTTGTGTATAGTGTTATCCTTACCTTGGGCATAGCGTTGGTGAGATACAGTGAGTAGTTGTGTATAGTGTTATCCTTACCTTGGGCATAGCGTTGGTGAGATACAGTGAGTAGTTGTGTATAGTGTTATCCTTACCTTGGGCCTAGCGTTGGTGAGATACAGTGAGTAGTTGTGTATAGTGTTATCCTTACCTTGGGCATAGTGTTGGCGAACAGTCTGTCCAGCAGTTTATGAGAATCTTTCCCTTTAACCATGAACTTGCCGAAGGGTGTCAGGTCAATGACCCCAACCTTCTCCATCACCAGCTTACACTCCCTCCCCACCGGACCGAACCAGTTGGTACGCCTGAAACTGGGCCTGGGGAGTAAAGACAGACACTTGTGGGTTAGTTACTTGGTTAATTTAAAATGTAAATGGCAAAGTATTGGCTGAGACAGACCTGTACAGTTGTGAAGAGGGCACGGCAGTGCCTCTTTCCACTAAGGACGTTGAAAACATTTGGATCCTCAAAAAGTTATACAGCTGCACCACCGAGAGTATCTTGACTGGCTGCATCGCTGCATGGTATGGCAAATGCACCGCCCTCGACCGCAAAGCGCTAAAGGATGGTGCGGACAACCCAGTAAATCACTGGGGCCAAGCTCCCTGCCATCCGGGACCTCTATATCAGGCAGTCTCAGAGGAAGGCCCAAAAATTGACAAATTCTCCAGCCACCCAAGCCATAGACTGTGCAAAGCTGTCATTTTTTTATTAACCTTTATTTAACTAGGCAAGTCAGTTAAGAACAAATTCTTATTTACAATGACGGCCTAGGAACAGTGGGTTAACTGCCTTGTTCAGTAACAGAACGACAGGTTTTTACCTTGTCAGCTGGGGGATTCGATCTAGCAACCTTTCGGTTACTGGCCCAACGCTCTCACCACTAGGCTACCTGTCACCCCGTCATCAAAGCAAAAGGGTTACTACATAGTTCCATATGTGTTTTTTCATAGTTTGGATGTCTTCATTATTATTCTACAATGTAGAAAATAAAAAATAATTTAAAAAACCATGGTATGAGTGGGTGTGTCTAAACTTTTGACTGGTACTGTACACACATAAAAAAGTATGTGGACACCTCTCGTCGAACATCTAATTCCAAAGGTGTTCGATGGGGTTGAGGTCAGGGCTCTATGCAGGCCAATCAAGTTCTTCCATACCGGTCTACACAAACCATTCCTGTATGGACCTTGCTTTGTGCACTGGGGCATTGTTATGCTGAAACAGGAAAGGGCCTTCCCCAAACTGTTGCCACAAAGTTGGAAGCACAGAATTGTGCAGAACGTCATTGTACGCTGTATTGTTAAGATTTCCCTTCACTAGAACTAGGGGGCCTTGCACAAACCTTGAAAAACAGCCCCAGACCATTATTCATCCTCTACCAAACTTTACAGTTGGCACTATGCATTCAGGCAAGTAGCGTTCTCCTGGCATCCGCCAAACCCAGAATCGTTCGTCAGACTGCCAGATGGTGAAGCGTGATTCATCACTCCAGAGAGCGTGTTTTCGCTGCTCCAGAGTCCAATGGTGGCAAGCTTTACACCACCCCAGCCAACACTTGGCATTGCGCATGGTGATCTTAAGCAACCTGTGAGTGTTGCAAATGAGGACAGACGATTTTACCACGCTACACGCTTCGCACGCGGAGGTCCCGTTCTGTGAGCTTGTGTGGCCTACAACTTTGTTACTCCTAGACGTTTCCACTTCACAACAAAAGCACTTACAGTTGACCGGGGCAGATCTAGAAGGGCAGACATTTTACAAACTGATTTGTTGCAAAGGTGGCATCCTATGACGGTGCCACATTGAAAGTCACTGAGCTTTTCAGTAAGGCCATTTGACTATGGAGATTGCATGGCTGTGTGCTTGATTTTATACACCTGTCAACAACAGGTGTGGCTGAAATAGCCGAATGCACTAAGTTGAAGAGGTGTCCCCATATGTTTGTATATATAGTGTATTTATTGGGTAGAGTTGTTTGCCAGACTTAAACACTGTGTTATAAAATAACAGTCATACAAAGACATGGTGTTAGGAAGGACACTTCACTGCCAGTACTTAAATAACATTGCATCACTGAGTCCTTATACAGTAGGTTTTATAGTTTTACATATGGAAAACTATTTTCATATACCGTGGGCATAATTTCATAAAGAAATCCCACAGGTGGTGCTAAATTCTCTGACCAAGTGGAAGCTAACCCTGGGTTTGAGTTGGCCAACAATCTTAAATCTGAGTTTAAACGGGCCAATTGGAACCTAACCCTAGGTTTGATCTCCAAAACACCTCCAGCTCTTAAAACAAAAGTGGTTTGAGACCTTGAACACCTGATGAGGATGAAGTCAGACTAATAGTATCAGTCTATAAGGTTACTGAACAGTAGCTACACAAGATTTATTTCCCAAAGCATTACATGTAAATATGTTTTGATGTTCTCTCTAAATGGTTCTATTGTGCTGGCTAGAGTAACTGTTACATAATGCCATGTTACATTCGGTGAGCTCACCTCTGTAAGACCCATTGGGGCTGGCTGATATATTTACAGGGGGTGGTCTCCACTCCTCCACTGGGAGCTGTCCAGCCTATCCTAACCTCCCCCTTCTATCCCCCCCAAAAAGAACACCAATTCCTTGAACATTCTAACACACTCTCAGCTGCACCAGGATGAAATCACACTGCTGTCACGTGCCCAATTTTCTTTTCTTCTTTTAAGACCATCAATGCATAAACCTGATACAAAATTAATTTATGTGAATGATATAAGCACAGAAATTGTTTGCTCTGTGGGAAATGAATGTCCTACTAGTCAGTGACAATTGCGTGGAGTTGAGTTTGTGACAGCAACTATGTGAGATAGTATTATAGACACCATGTCCTGGGATTTCCTTTGATCTTCTATGTAGAGGAACCCCTTACCGTCTAACAACTCGTGTAGCTTGTGAGCGTCAGAGCAAAACATGTTACACGTGGGTGTTCGTGAGAGTCTCAAACTATTCCGACTCCACAGATGTTTTTGTAATAAGACCGGGCCCTGGCCCCTTCGGCATCCACCCTTGTCTCACAAACAACTAACTCAGCCCCAGTTAATCACAGACTAATGGTTGGTATCTGCGGATGCAGACCAAATAGACAAATCCAATGGTATGACTCTGTAGCTCAAAGTCACAATGTATAAAAGGGGTTTCATGTCCTAAATCATGCCGCCGTTATGGTGGGACTCATTGGGTTAACGCTCAGTGTATTGTCATATTTGTACTGATTGATTGACTGGTTTGGTATCTTACTTGTAACCGACATTGTCTCCAGGCTTATAGAACCAGTGAGGCTGTTCCCAGCCGGCGTGGAACCCCATGGAAGCTTTTCCCTTTAGCAGCTCATACACACCACTGGTCCTGTTGGTCGGACGGCCAGCAAAACGCTCCTCTTTAGGGTAGCCCACTGAGAGAGGGGGGAAGGAGGGAGAGAGCAGAGGGGGGGGGGGGGGGGGGGGGTAAAGAGAGAGAGGAGAGTTGACAGCATGAGCGATCGTGAGTAGATGTGCTTGTTTTGTGATCAAAGCGAAAGCTACAGGTAGTGATGTGTACATCTGTTCATATCCTTTACTAGTTACTAGCGAGTTACTAGCCCAGTTATGGATCATTTGCAGTCAGCAATGGGAAAGTGATTGCTTCCTACAAGAGCTCAAAATCTTTGAAAAGTGAGTCAGGTAAAGAGCTTTTTTTTGTCTTAAAGGGGCTGTGTTGTATTTTGAGACAGGCTTGCATAAACTAAGTAGGCAGAGGGTAGCAGCATTTGTCTGATTCTCTGTAATAGTGGTATGGGAATAATGATGCATTTTATTTTGTAAAGTGGTTTCTTGCATCAAAACACCAGTATAACATGTTGTCTGAAGGACAAGTGGATAAACAGGTTCATGTCAAGACCTACATGTTTTTTTCCAAAAGTCTCATGGAATGTAGGCACACATTGGCTGCTACTGTAGACTGAACGATAGAACAGCTATGTCCATGTTAAAACGTTATGGGATGCATTTTCTCCATTGCTTTTGATGGTAGACCACTCTCGTAGGCCTACATTATGATCAAATAGCCACAGTAGCCTACTTGACCACTTAAAACAAACTTAAAGCGGGTACAGCCTCAGTGTTCACAATAAACACGCTGGAAGTTGCACAGGATTTTCACAACCTTCAAGTTTGTGCATAGCAGATCAGAGAATTTGCTAGGTGATGAAAAACATTTGAGGGAACATTGGTAGTGACTACTCACCCACGTTGTTGAATCCATAGGACTCTCTGGCTTTGGCACACATGTAGGGTACAGTGGTCCATTTTCCATACCGGTTGGGGTCACATTCAATGAGGTCATAGGGGGGTTCCCCTGTCACGATCCAATCACTGAGGAACTTCCCAATGCCACCGGCGTGGATCACTCCATACCTGGGACACAAACAGACCCTGAGGTATGCCTTTAAGCTTCAACCTCCTACTCCCTGGCAATCAAACATAAGGCTTTTATAGTTCCCACAATACGGAAGATGCTTAAAACTTTCACACTACACCATCCAGTCATATTGATTTCAGCATCCACCCGACCCCATCACAAACACAAACACTCCCGTTTACCCGAAGCCGATAGCGGTCCAGTAGCTACGTGCTCCCTGGTGCGGTCCGACCATAGGAAGGAGGTCAGGGGTATAGGTGATTGGTCCAGACACAATGTTGATGATGTCAGCATTCTTCAGTACAGGCACCATCTCCATGGCCATCTCTACGTGGTGCATGATACGGTCCAGGTCTGACTCAAACAACTCCTTACCAAAACCTGTTCAACACACACACACACACACACACACACACACACACACACACACACACACACACACACAGAGAGAGAGTGTACAACTGAGGTTAAGGCATAGAGAGCGAGGGTAAGAGAGAGGGTGAGAGAGCGATAGAGAGATCAGCAGACAGACCTGGTGGTACTCCATCTCTAACCCAGGAGTCCTGCAGCACCATCTTCTCCTCTCTCTCGTAGGGTCCAAACAGCAGTCCATCTCTCTCCTGTCTGAGGTAGTAGGAGCCCTCCAGGTCCCTGATCACTGGCAGCTCTGCCTTTAGGGCCTTTACCTAGACACAACAAAACACAACATTTATTAAACATCAAATCAAATGCTGTTAAACATCACAACACATTTACTGTAAAATATGCACAATGAAGGATAGTTAATACAGTAAGACATTAAAATGTAATTAAATTAGTACCTCAGGCACCGTTGCCGTGACAACATACTGGTGATGGACAGGGATAGTGGGGTGCTCAAAGCCAATCTGCTGGCCAACTTCCCTTGCCCAGAAACCTGTTGACCAATCAAAAATTAGTAATGAGTTCATGGTCTGCACAGGAAATTGATGAGTTTTGATGAGACCAGGAAGCAGTTAACACACAGACAGTAGGGAGAAAGACACCACCAGCATGTAAACAGCCATCCCTGAACCGCTCCAGTCTCCACCATAAGGAAAGCAAAACAAAACAAGGTTAAGAACAGAGCCTCACACACACACTTACACTCTCTGCCCTCTACCAACCAGCCTTCACTTCTTGAGACCAAAACACTGTAAAGCCAACTGGGTCCCACAGAGGATTGTAAAAAGATAATGACATAAATGGAGGCGTGTGTATGTGTGTCTAAGGGATGTCTTGAGCAGAAAATGGCCATAAAATTGTAGAATATTAGAATGCCATATACAGAGTGTATAAGCTGGCAGCTAAGAAGAGTGAGAGCATGACTTACTACAGTACTATGGTGTACTCTATGCCACTCAGATATGGGCTGTGTTTGAAATTGTACCCTATATAGTCCACTACTTTAGGCAAGAACCATGGGCCTCTGGCGAAAAGTAGTGCACTATATAGAGAATAGGATGCCATTTCAGATTGAGACCTGCTATATTACACTAACAGAGTTAGCTGTCTGAATATGGCTCCAACACTATGGCTCAACCATAGAGATCCTATTCAATTAGCATTGCTAGCTATTTTTGACAAACTTTGCTAGCTAATAACATTGCAATCTGTCTAAAGTCAATTTGATGACATGATAATGCTGGCAAAGTTGTTCCCTACTAAATATTTTACTACTTCAGCAACGTCATTGTATTTCCAGGCACTATAGTTTAATTTAGACTAAACAGTAGTTAGCATTCGTCCAGAATGACTGTGCTTATCACCACTTTACCAAGGGCACCACTATGGCGCTGCCGATAGAGGGCGGCTAGAGATCTTTCATAATAATGTCATACTGCGACTGAGTGACGGAGGTGCAACCTATGAAATGGAAGACTGTTGCTACTGGTCCCTAGCCAGACAAACATAATGATTTGTGGGGTGAAAGTCTGACGTGTGTCAATCTCTCCCTCCCTCTCTCCCTCCCTCTCTCCCTCTCTCCCTCCCTCTCTCCCTCTCTCTCTCCCTCTCTCTCTCTCTCTCTCTCTCTCCCTCTCCCTCTCTCTCTCCCTCTCTCTCTCTCCCTCTCTCTCTCTCCCTCTCTACACACACACACACACCATGGCCCCTGCTGCCACCACAGCTGTTTGTCCCCACAGATCACAGACTGGTAATGGCCTGCAGGAACTAGTTGTGACGGGGAACCAATGTCAGATTGCGGCAGAAGTCAACAACTGGGGTTATCTGCTGAGTTGCAACTGTTCCACACCAGACCCTGGCTCAAATACAATGCATTCAGAAAGAATTCAGACCCTTTGACTTTTACCACATTTTGTTATGTTACAGCCTTATTCTAAAATGGATTCATTCCCCCCCCCCCTCAATCTACATACAATACCCCATAATGACAAAGCAAAAAATGTTTTTTAGAAATGTTTGCAAATGTATAAAAAAAAAATCTAAACTGAAATAATAATTATTCGGACCCTTTGCTCAGTACTTTGGCAGCGATTACAGCCTTGAGTCTTCTTGGGTATGACACTACAAGCCTGGCACACCTGTACTTGGGGAGTTTCTCCTATTCTTCTCTGGAGATCCTCTCAAGCTCTTTCAGGTTGGATGGGAGCGTCACTGCACAGCTATTTTCAGGTCTCTCCAGAGATGTTAGATCGGGTTCAAGTCCGGATTCTGGCTGGGCCACTCAAGGACATTCAGATACTTGTCCCGAAGCCACTACTGCGTTGTCTTGGCTGTGTCCTTAGGGTCGTTGTCCTGTTGGAAGGTGATCATTCATCCCAATCTGAGGTCCTGAGAGATCTGGAGAAGATTTTTTATCAAGGACCTCTCTGTACTTTGCTCCGTCCATCTTTCCCTTGATCCTGGCTCGTCTCCCAATCCCTGCCGCTTAAAAACATCCCCACAGCATGATGCTGCCACCACCATGCTTCACCGTAGGGATGGTATTGGCCAGGTGATAAGCGGTGCCTGGTTTCCTCCAGACGTGACGCTTGGCATTCAGGCCAAAGAGTTCAATCTTGGTTTCATCAGACCAGAGAATCTTGTTTCTCATGGTCTGAGAGTCTTTAGGTGCCTTTTGGCAAACTCCAAGCGGGCGGTCATGTGCCTTTTACTGAAGAGTGGCTTCCATCCGGAGCTCGGTCAGACTGACCATCGGGTTCTTGGTCACCTCCCTGACCAAGGCTCTTCTCCCACAATTGCTCAGTTTGGCCAGGTGGCCTACTCTAGCAAGAGTCTTGGTGGTTCCAAACTTCTTCCATTTAAGAATGATGGAGGCCACTGTGTTCTTGGGGACCTTCAATGCTGCATACATTTTTTGGTACCCTTCCCCAGATCTGTGCCTCGACACAATCCTGTCTCGGAGCTCTACAGACAATTCCTTTGACCTCATGGCTTGGTTTTTGCTCTGACATGCACTGTCAACTGTGGGTATATAGACAGGTGTGTGCCTTTCCAAATCATGTCCAATCAATTGAATTTACCACAGGTGGAGTCCACGTTGTAGAAACATCTCAAGGATGATCAAACAGGATGCACCGGAGCTCAATTTTGAGTCTCATAGCAAAGGGTCTGAATAATTATGCAAATAAGGTATTTGTTTTTTATACATTTGCAAACATTTCTAAAAACCTGTTTTTGCTTTGTCATTATGGGGTATTGTGTGAAGGTTGATGAGGATTATAATTTATTTTTTTTACCCATGTAGAATAAGGCTGTAACGTAACGAAATGTGGAAAAAGTCAAGGGGTCTGAATACTTTTGGAATGCATTGTACATAAATACTTAAACTACATGTAGGGTCTGATTTAGTCGCTCATTTTAGATTCCGCTTTCTCGCTCTCAAATTGGGCAGTTTGCCTGATTTTAACAACATCAGCTTTGTTTACATTTTCCAGCTCAGAGGGACGTACGTACTCTCTACTTTTAAAGGTTGCCTTGCCCCAATTCTGTCGAATACAGCCAGTTGGGCCAGGGCAGAGCTTCTGGAGGAGTCAGAGTAGACAGCACACATGTTTACAAGCTCCCTGTAGTAGGACACACACAGGGCCATTCACAGACCCTCCCAGGAATAACCTCTAATGAATGGACTCATTGGAAGTGGGGCTTTGTCTGACACAGGCTCAGCCATGTCCAGAGTACAACCACCTCCACACCTCTAACTAACTAGTTAATTTCCCTCCCTTGCTTATATTTATGAGCACCAGTGATAACCTAAATAGTTTCTAAAGGCCAGAGACTCTGAAACAAGGTTTCTCTCTCTCGTTGAGACACTGTCCTTTCACTGGGGGTCTCAGTGTCCTGTGCACCTTTAGTAGGTCACAGGGCCAACATGGTGAAACCAATCCTTCAGGGGGAGACACATTCCAAGAACCACAACCCTTTACCTTACTCTGGGGGTTCTCATTGGTCAAGGTGCCAAACAGTGATGGGGTGTAGCATTATGAAGGTAGGGTTGGAGAAGGGGAGGTAGAGATGGAATGGGGTGAATGTGGGAGTGAAACAAGGGGGGGAGGAAAGGGGGGAGTTTGAGACAGTGGAAGGAGAGAGAGATGGAATAGGGTGAGTGTGGGACTACAATGTGTGTGTTACTTGTGTATTGTATTTGTGAGACATTCTACTGCACTGTTGGAGCTACTGCAGAAACATAAGCATTTCACTGCACCTGCTATAACGCCTGCAAATATGTGAACGCAACCAATAAACTGATTAGATTGTTTTTAAACATTTTTAGAAGGTGGGAGGGATGGAATGAGTGTGGGAGTAGAGGGAGGGAGCAAATGAGACTGGTGTTTGTGAGGAATGCTCCAGCTGTACTTCAGGATCTGCTTTCACATGGAGTTATTTCTGCAGACCATCACTCCAGCAAGCATAAATCACATATCCTACCCTGCATGTCGAGGGGTGAACCTCCAAATCCCACCACACACACAACTCACCCACCCACCCACTAAAGGAAAGAGTAGTTTGACCTGAGGATTAGAGAGTTGTATTGTAATGAAAGACATAAACTTCCCAATGATATGTATAGAGAGGGAGGCTTCGACGGAAGTGGTCTTTTTTGGAATATGTTTTTTCTTCACAGAAGATCATCCTCCTCCTCCCAGGGTTATTCCCACAAATACGAACAAAGCTCACAAAATGTCCAAAACTCAACCACAAATCACTGGGCCTATTCCAAAGTAGTATAATGAAGTTGAGAGATTTAACTCTTAAGTAAAGGAGTGAGTTTAAGGGGTGTATTAGCTACTGTTTATGAGTACAACCAAGGATGTTCTGATAAAGAAGCCCACAAAACCAAAACTGGACACACAGATAAGACTCTCAGACTGCAGGTTGTATATGTGTGCGTGTCTGCAAAGTGCAAACACAGCAACTGACACAATCACCACACAAACGACACAAACTCCCACTACCCGGCCTATATGTGCACTCTACTATTTTACTGGACCATATGGAGACCGTAGTCATTACTGCATTGGTCAAACACTATAAATCTACAGTGTCCAGTGGGGTTTCAAACAACAGCAGCTTCAAAGACAAGGTTTTAGATGAAATCCCTCAGCTGCGCTATGGGACATTTCCATTGTACCCCTGACAAAGTGGCTTTCATTTGGCCCCAGCAGCTTTATGTGCAGCTATACATTTCTCTCTCCATGTTGATTGTATGCAAAGTGTAATGTATAGGACAAGGCTGTAAGGCTCTCACCAGCCGTGACTTATGCAATAACACATGTCTATGGGCAGTATATCTGCAGATCCCCTATAGGAAGTGTTATATCTACCAAGCACTCGTTTTACTCTGTAGCTCAGTTGGTAGAGCATGGTGTTTGCAGCGCCAGGATAGTATGTTCAATTCCTGGGACTACCCGTACGTAAAATGTATGCACGCATGACTGTAAATGGCATTTGGTTAAAAGCGTCTGTTAAATGGCATATATTATATTAATATTAGAGCCCAATTCATCCTGTCTACCAAAATAAAACATATCTGTTTTTTTGCCTGACTGGACAATGTTGTAGCTGCTGTGAATCAACTACGTATCAAGCACTAGACAACATTTTGGTAGTTACAGGCAGCAGGTAGCCTAGGGGTTAGGAGAGTTGGGCCAGTAACTGAAACGTTGCTGGGTTGAATCCCCAAGCAGACTAGGTGAAGCACTTTACCCTAATAGCTCTGGATAAGAGTGTCTGCTAAATGACTTAAATGAAGTTACAGCTTGTTACATTACGCCAACTGAGGAAATCAAGTTGAGTTGACAAAACATAATGAGTAAAATTCTAAGATAGCTGACTGTTATTCAAAGATGACTTCCTATGTTTTTTTTATTGTAATAAAACAATTTCTACCCCTTTTTCTCCCCAATTGGTAGTTACAGTCTTGTCTCGTCGCTGCAACTCCCGTACGGACTCGGGAGAGGCGAAGGTCGAGAGCCATGCATCCTCCAAAACACGACCCTGCCTTTTGATACACTGCTCGCTTAACCCAGAAGCCACCCGCGACACAGCCCGGGATCGAACCCGGATCTGTCGTGACGCCTCAAGCACTGCAGTGCCTTAGACCGCTGCACCACACCACTCGGGAGGCCCAGTCAGGTACGGTTTGACTGTTGTACATAGGTGATGTTAACACTAGGTTGTCAAATGAGTGGACCCAAACTGCAAATTCATGAACTTAAAGAAAACATAAAAGTTTGCAGAGAAAAGGCACATGGAAACCCAAGCTTCACTAAGGAATCAGAAAATGTTTGTTCTTCAAGATTTAAAAACATCTGTCAGCAAAGTGTTAAACGTCTGCTGAAGAGGCGTCCTTCAGCTGCTGCTCTGTGATTGGCTAAAACCTGTTGGCCTGTTTGGGTAAACTGATGAGGGAACGGAGTGCCAGGGGCCATAATATTAATGGGTTTAGCAAAGCTACAACAAAGCAAAGTAAACCTAGAACGTGCCCCCCCCCCCCCCCCCATCCCTCCTCCAGGGACCCATAAAGGAGGGAGAGAGCAAACTTCAGGCAGCTGCAAAATGAATCAGTTATGCAAGGAGGTATGATAGTGGTGACAAAACCTTGCCAACGTAATCCTCCCAGAACTGGTATGACCCGGTTCAAACCATGCGACCCTGCTTCCCCTGAACTCAGAATGTCGTGTATATGGTCAAATGTCCCTAAGATAGCAGCCTTGGAATAAGAGCAGTTCAGACAAGAGTCAGAAAGACTGAAAGAGGCTCAGCACTGGGCCAAATCAAACAAGAACGACAACTGAACTCACCCCTAAAGTATTTAGGTTCATCAACTTCTTTGTCCTCAGGACTGGGGTCCTAAGATCTAATTTGTCTGTGCAGAGTGTGCTCTTTACTGTAGTCTATACCCAATACTACTTTCACTACGGTCATCTCGCTTTCGTCTGTCTACAAGCAGTAAAAAAAATACACAGCCGGTGGCTGAACTGAAAATGAGTTCATGAGGAGTGACTGGTTTGATTGACTTGAGAGACATGGGGTCCTGCATTTTAACCAACCCAAACTGGTAAACCAGGTCTGTGGGTTTAGTTTCTGACAAGCTGGAGAGGAGATAGAGGTGTTAACTTCCCCAGCTCACCCACCCAGACTGGTCTGTGTTATACAATCTGACTCACCCCGACTCGTTTACAAAAATCTTCAACTGAAGTTGTTGTTCAAGCCTTTTGGCCGGCTCTAATCATAGTTTCTCAATGTTTGCCAGTGAGATTTCAATCTGACCCAAGAGCTGTGAATAACAGGACTGTGTTGCTGAATGGACAAACTGCTGGAGTCAGTTTTAAACATTAGAAACTCATCTATAGCCCTAAATGACCTCTACATGCTGATATATCTACAAGATACTACAGTGCATGATGCAATGTATTGATACAATTGATCTAGAAGTCAACAGTCAATGCATGTTCTGTAGTATGGTCACTAATGTTAGTTTGGACGTACAAGCTTGTGCGAGGAGCAATCAATCGTGATTTGCAGCACAAACACACTCTGTACAATAACATAGAGCCTGGACCCAACTACATCAACGCTCATCTGGCTCTCTGGCAGACCAAGTTCTAGCAGGAAGCTAAGCCTCCCAGTTAGCCAAAGGTTCTTGTTTCTATTCTCCATATATGCAGCAAGAAGTATATGTTGTGCATGTATTCCTGCATGCATTTGTATGTACCAGTGATGACCCATTCCATTCCAGCCATTACAATGAGCCTGTCCACAGATTCTGCCCTCCTCTAGCCTCCATTGGGGTTTACATAGAGACAGATATTTTGCCACTGACAAATATTCGACCACTGACCTGTGGCGTTGACTATGCGGTTAGCTCTGATGGTCCCGTATGGGGTCTGGACATCCCACTTCCCATCACTGGTGGGTGTGAGGCCAGAGACCAGGGCTGGGTTGTAGATCTGGGCTCCATACATACGGGCCCCAGCAGCCAGGGCCATGGTTAGGGAGTAGGGGTCAATATGGCCGTCTCCTGGGTTATATAGACCCGCTAGCACCTGGGGGAGGTGGATATAAAGTGTAACTGTCATGTCGTTGTCTACTGGTTCAAACAAACGTTCTTGGTCAATGACAACTTTAAAGATACATTATGGAAGTTTTGTTTCCCTCAAGATCCCCCGCAGAGGGAAAAGTTATGTAAAGCCTCTTTAAATCATTAGAGTATATCCACTAGGCTCTTAAGTCATGACATGAAACTGAGATCATGATGAGGTCTATTAGCCTGGTCCCAGATCTGTTTGTGCCGTCTTCCAACTCCTATGGGCATTGTCATACCAATGACCAATGGAGTTGGCAAGACAGTGTAAACATATCTGTCTATGGCGCATGAGAATGCGTTCCTCCGTTCCAGACCAGAACAATAGATATAGAGCCACGGTTATAGATCAGTGGTGGCTGGTGGCACTTTAAATGGAGAGGACAGGTTCATAGTAATGGCTGGAACGGAATAAATTGAATGGTATCAAACACCTGGTTTTCCATGTGTTTGGTACCATTCCGTTAACTCCATCCATTATTACCAGCTGTCCTCCCCTCACTAGCCTCCTCTGACAGATATAGAGCTCTTTGGTTCAGGTCCAGACCTTGTCCATGTTGAGCAGGGGGAAGAGCTCCTTGATCTTCTCAGGGGTGATGAGCCACTGGGGAGTGGGGTGCCAGTGGGTTCTTGCCATCTGGTACTTCAGCTCATCCACTCTGACTGGGGTGGAGGCAATACGGATACTGCCTGGCTGGTGGAAACCCACCGCCTATAGACACATGGATAAAATGTGTAAAACATATATACATACATAGTGGGTATCATAAGTATTCACCCCCCTTTTTCCCCAGATTTTGTTGTCATTGAGCTACACACAGAACTTCATGAAATGAATAAAAATGTAATAACTAAAATAGTTATTGCAAAAGTATTCACCCCATTTGTTTAGACAAGCCTAAAATAGTTCTGGAGTCAAATTTGGCTAAACAATTCTCATAATAAGTAGCATGTCAACCCCTGTTATTAGCGTGAAATAGCAGGGGTTGGCATAATTTCTCTGTCCCCCATACATACAACATATGTAAGGTCCCTCAGGCAAGTATTGAATTTCAAGTACAGATTCAACTACAAAGACCAGTGAGATTTTTGAAAGACTCATAGTAAAAGGGCAGTGATTGGTAACAATAACAAAATAGACATTTAATATCTCTTTAAGCATGTTCAAGTTAATAATTATGCTGTGGATTATGTATTAAACCCCCCGACACATCAAAGATGCAGTCGTCCTTCTGAACTGAGCTGCAGGGCGGGAATGAAACTGCTCAGGGATGTCACCCTGAGGCCATTGCTGATTTTAAAACAGCTCAATGGCTGTGAAGGAAAAAAACTGAGGATGGCTCAACATTGTATTTACTCCACAATAATGACCTAAAAAGTAGAATAAAAAAAATATACAGAACACAAATATTGCAAAACATGCATCCTGTATGCAAAGCCTCATGTTTGGGGCAAGTCCAACAACACTGAGTTACTGCCTCCTTATTTTCAAGGATGATGGCGGCTGCATCATGGAATGGGTATGCTTGACATTGGCAAACAGAATTTTTCACAATAAAAAGAAATTGGACAGAGCTAAGGACAGACAAGGTCCTAGAGGAAAATCTGCTTCAGTCTGCTTTCCACCAGACACTGGGAGAGGAATTCACCTTTCAGCAGGACAATAACCTACAACACAAGGTCGAATTTATACTGGAGTTGCTCACCAACAAGACAGTGAATGTTCCTGTGTGGCCAAGTTACAGTTTTGACTTAAATCTGCTACAAAATCTTACCAAGACTTAAATAGCTGTCTAGCCAACATCTAGAATCATTTTTAAAAGACTAAATGGGCAAATATTGCACAATCCAGGTGTGCAAAGCTCTTAGAGCAGTGGTTCTTAACCTGGGTTCGATCGAACCCCAGGGGTTCGGTGAGCCAGTCTCAGGGGTTCGGCGGAGGTCAAGAAACACACCCGACTCATATGATTCGTGATGACACGCCCCGCTTGGCCATCATTGGCTGCAGGTGATCATGCAACATCGCTTGGCCTATCTGTGCTGCAGGGAATTTGGCGCGCTCAGTAGTCGAATTGTGACTGTCGTGATGGTACGTTGTGTGATTTCTTTCTTAATATTTTAATCCCTTCATACTAACTATGTCGAGCAAAAAAAGAAAGTGGTCGGACGAATATGTACAATATGGATTCACATGTATAACGGAACGTGATGAGAGTCAGCGTCCTAACTGCATGATTTGTAATGCCAAGTTGAGCAATTCTAGTCTAGCACCGGCAAAACTAAGAGAACACTTCCTTAAGCTGCATGGAGATGGACAATACAAGAACACAACACTCGCTGAATTCAAGGTGAAGAGAGCCAGATTCGATGTATCCATCAACAAACCGATCCTCACAGCATCGTACGAAGTTGCTTACCTGATCGCAAAGCAGGGCAAACCACACACCATTGGTGAAACACTCATAAAACCAGCTGTGTTGAAGATGGCGAATATCATGCTGGGAAAAGCGGCTGAAGTTAAGTTATCCCAAATTTCTCTTTCAAATGACACCATTATGACAGAATAGAGGACATGAGCAAAGACATCTTGGCTCAAGTAGTTGCAGATCTGATTTCAAGCCCAGCAAAATTCAGCCTTCAACTCGACGAGACCACAGACGTTTCCAATCTAAGCCAGCTTGCTGTATTTGTGCGCTATGTGAAAGACGACGTGATAAAGGAAGATTTTTTATTTTGTAAGCCTCTTACGACAACAACTAAGGCAGCCGATGTGAAGAAACTTGTGGATGACTTCTTCAAAGACAACAATCTTTCGTGGGATATGGTTTCTGCAGTTTGTTCGGACGGAGCTCCAGTCATGCTGGGAAGAAAGTCTGGTTTTGGTGCGCTAGTGAAAGCCGATGCACCACACATCATTGTTACGCATTGTATTCTGCACAGGCATGCGTTGGCAACAAAAACCTTGCCTCCAAAACTGGCAGAAGTATTAAAAATTGTAGTGGAATGCGTGAACTATGTGCGAAATAGTGCTCTGAGGCACTGCATCTTCAGTGAGCTGTGTAAAGAAATGGGCTCTGAATTCGAGGTACTTCTGTACCATTCTAACGTTCGGTGGTTATCCCGGGGACAGGTGCTGAATCGTGTTTTTGCCGTGCGTGTGGAATTAGCCCTGTTTTTGCAAGAGCACCAACATCGTCATGCAGATTGCTTAAAAGATTCTGAGTTCATTCTCATTTTAGCGTACATGGCTGATATCTTCGCAGCTCTCAATCATCTCAATCAACAGATGCAGGGCGGTGGAGTCAACATCATCGAAGCGGAAGAAAACCTGAAGGTTTTTCAAAAAAAGCTACCGTTATGGAAACGACGAACAGAGAACGATAACTTCGCAAACTTTCCCCTGCTGGACGACTGTGTAAGTAAGATCGAAGATGTATCTGGAATCGGAGACATTTCTGTACCCGCGGAACTGAAGCAAGCAATTGCCACGCACTTAGATGAGCTTGCAAAGTCTCTCGACGGATACTTCCCTACAAGAGAGTCAGATCCAGCATGGGTGAGACAGCCGTTCACGTTTAGTGTTGAGACAACAGATGTCAATGATGAATACCTCGATGAAATCATTGAAATTCAGCAGAGCCAGGTTCAACAGCAACTCTTCAGAACAACAACGCTCTCAACGTTTTGGTGTCAACAAATGGTAACGTACCCTGTTATTGCTAAGAAAGCTCTGGAGATTTTCATACCGTTTGTTACAACATATCTTTGCGAGCAATCCTTTTCGAGGATGCTGGACATAAAAACGAAGAAAAGGAACAGACTTTGTTGCGAAAATGACATGAGAGTGGCACTTGCCAAGGTGAAGCCGCGCATTTCTGAACTGGTCTCTGAAAGGCAACAGCAGAAGTCACACTGATTTGCAGTAAATATTCATTATTATGTTTTTGTTTTTGTGTGAAAATCATGTTTTAATGGTTTTGTTCTTTGAACACTGATGTTGATGCACGGTTCATTTTGTGCACCAGTAAAATATATACCTATGTTTTGAATTTTATTTTTCCAATTAAGAAGGGTTCGGTGAATGCGCATATGAAACTGGTGGGGGTCAGTACCTCCAACAAGGTTAAGAACCACTGTCTTAGAGACTTACCCAAGAAGACTCCCAGCTGTAATTGCTACAAAAGGAGTTAACATGTATTGACTCAAGGCATATTAACGTTTATATTCTTCCAATTTCACAATACAGACTATTTTTTGTCATCAATGACAACAACAACAACAACAAAAATCACAATTATATTCATTTCAATCCCACTTTGTAACAACAAAATGAAAAAACCCAAGGGGGGTGAATACTTTGATACCCACTGTACATAGATACACTCATACAGACATGATATAACCCGTTGTGCTGTGGCTGACGTGTAGTATACCTGTCCTGTCTCGGCCTCCAGACTCTCATACAGCTTGATGCTGTGGTAATGGACCTTCTTCAGGTTGATACCAGGGTGGTAGTACGTGGTCAAACCAGCCTGGAACAGACAATAAACATGGACACTTAGAAGAGGAGACATGGTCATGTAAATGGAAACACTGACAACACTTGATCTACTGTACTGACCCTGCAAGTTTGCAAAGCAATGATTTGAAAATGCATCTTATAAAATAATAGTAATAATACACATTTCAACAACATCATGTTATCTCCATTGACTAACTACACAACCAGGGCATGCAGTTCACATGTTCCTAGCACAGATACATAGAATGAGAAGTTTGATAAGTCTACTAGGAAAGTTGGCCCCTTGACATTAAGAGCAGCATATTTACTATGTAGAGTAACCTATATGGGATAGGGTTGGTTGGAAGGGGGTTATAGAGAGGCAGAATTAGGTCATTAGATCCTTGGCAGAACCACATAGGCCTGGTTCTTTGACAGCAGCTGTCTTTGACAGCTAACATAACTTAGATCTTCTTACATGCTTCCATCTACTTCTTGGGAATCTCCCTCTGCCGAGTGGACTATCTGATATCTCGCCGTAGTATCTTTGGTCAGGTTTTTCCCGTTAACTGTAAGTCGTTCTGGATAAGATGACTAAATGACAAAATGTAAATATCTTGAGTGTGGTCTCAATGTATTATTTCCGTGTTGAATATCTCTGAGCTCCTTTATCTTTTTTCTCTGACCGTTCCTTCTAATAGTGGGTGTGTGTAACAACTCCTTAACTTATTCAAATGTTGGGGAACATGAAAACTCCCATGAACGTCTCAGGTCGAAACAGGTGTCAGACCATCAATAAATGGGCGAGTTCATTTGCATGCCCCGGGTGGGTGGAGATTTCACTTAAGGGGTACAGGGCCTTGCAAAACAAACTCCCCCAATACGTTTGTGTGCCCCCCTGACTGACAAACAAAACAAGACTCTATCCATGAACCCCTGAAGCCATCTGTTGCTCCCAGACAGTTCGGTCTTCCCTCCTACGGTTAAGATAAGGTTTTGGGGACAGGAAAGCTGATCCTAGATCTGTTTTAGTTTGTTGTTCTTGTTGACCTACAGCGTGCCAGGTTGATCCAGCGGTCAGTTCAGACTTCTCCAGCAGGACCACATCCTTCTGTCCAGCCTTGGCCAGGTGATAGGCCAGACTGACTCCAACACAGCCCCCTCCGATGATCACCGTCTCAGCCGTGTCCTTCCACCTCTTCCCCAGGACCATAGTGCTGTCCCTGAGAGGGGGAAGAGGGGGTAAAGAGGGGTGAGATGAGAGAAGACAGTGAGACCAAATGTAAAATATATATATATATATATATATATATATATATATATATATATATATATATATATATATATTCATTGATTTGAATGCATTTGAATCTATTTCAATACAGGTAAAGATGTGTAGAGTAGTTATGTGACTTCTATGAAGCAGAAGAGATTATTGTGAAGAAAATCCACCCTGACCAGTTCTGACCTGACATACACCCCTGGAAGGAAATGCAACATGTTGCCATGAGATCACTCAGATAGCCTGGCACATTAACGTCAGTTGGAGATATAGGCTATATTGTTTGTCACATTATAAACACAGAGAACATTAGCGCGTCAGAAGAATCTCATGGTCTGTTCAGCAGGGAAGTCATGTGCATTATGCAAACTGAATTAAAACGGTTGGGTTGTGGACAGACCCATAATAACATTACGCTATCAAAGAGCCCCGTATAGCCTACCGGACACCTCTGTGGTCTCCTCCAACTGTCCCAAACGCGAAATCTGTAACCTTACTGTCGGATACAAGAAAGCTGAAAGGGTAACATGAGTTGTTTACTACAAGGCAAAAAGTGCACGAGGGGGCTTACCCATTTCCCACATGTCTCTGCGAAGTGTAGCTTATTGTACGCAGTGGAAGACACACAATAGCGCGATATGCGGCTAAATCTCTCCGGAGGTGAGTATTAATTGCGTTAAAAAACCTAGACATGGTTTAACTAATTAAAATATCTATGAAAACACCTCAAAGCATACCAGAACCACCTCTGCCTAATCCCCCACCGCAATTTACTGCATGCCTTCTATACCAAAGCACAATTTTGTTAACTGAACACGCCCTCGTCCGAGCAGAGCGCCAGTCAATTTCGGCACAGTGAAACTTGGTGCGTTCAAAACAACTGGGAACTCAGGTAAAAACGAGCTCAGACTGGGAAAAATCGTGACATCAGTGATCTTCAGGTCGGAGAAGTTGGAGCTCTAGGATCTGGCCTTAATGACTATCTTGGTTGAAAATCGATCTGGCCTTAATCGCCATGCACTAGTATAATCTCCACCCGGCACTCCACGGGACTGGCCACTTCTCAGAGCCTGGTTCCTGCCTCTTCCCAGGTCCCTGCCTTTCTAGGGAGTTTTTCCTAGCCACTGCTTCTACATCTGCATCGCTTGCTCTTTGGGGTTTTAGGTTGGGTAAAAATGGCTTTATAAAATACATTTATTGATTGATTGTTTGATGGATAGCATGATGCTCGAGTTTCCAACTTGTAATTCCGATTTGGATGGCCGTTTAAAACGATTTTTCCTATTCGGAGTTCGTTTCTTTTCGAGTTCCGAGTTGTTTTGAACGCACCAACTGTGTCCAGACCCTCCCAGTCTAAAAATCGCTGAAAGGTTAACTCTTTAGATACCATAGGTCAGGCTGTGGCTCAAATATAGGTCACTGGTCTAGGGAATAGAAGGGCCCCAGCGTATAACACAAAAGGTAATATACAAATAAATAAAAAATACACACAAAATGGATAAGCACTGTTGATATTGATGATATTTAGTCCAATAGACCCTTTACAAAATCTTGTTTTGTGACAAGATCTATCTATGTCATTGTCATCTAATGGCAGTGTAGACAGACAATGCTTGCATAATTTGAGTCGACATCAACTGCCCATAGAGCATTGGCCAGGCACAATCTCACCTAGCCTATGTAACCGATGTGAAATGGCTAGCTAGTTAGCGGTGGTGCGCGCTAATAGAGTTTCAATTGGTGACGTCACTCGCTCTGAGACCTTGAAGTAGTTGTTCCCCTTGCTCTGCAAGGGCCGCTGCTTTTGTGGAGCGATGGGTAACGATGCTTCGAGGGTGGCTGTTGTCGATGTGTGCAGAGGGTCCCTGGTTCGATCCCAGGTTGGGACGAGGAGAGGGACGGAAGCTATACTGTTACATTGATGCTGTTGACCCGGAATCTATTGTATTGGATGCCTTTAACTAATGTCAGGGTTGTATCTGCAACTGCATGTTGAAGATATAAATAGAACCACTACACTCTTAGAAAAAAGGGTTGCAAAGGGGTATTTCGGCTGTCCCCATAGAATAACCCTTTTTGGTTCCAGGTAGAACCCTTTTTGGTTCCCTACATGGAACCCAAATTGGTTCTACCTGAAACCCAAAGGGTTCTACTTAGTACTTACACAGAGTTCTCCTATGGGGACAGCTGGAGATCCATTTTAGGTTTTAGATAGCAGCTTTTTTTTTAAGATAGTAGAACACAATCTCATATTCTATTCCAATCTACTGTTACTGACAGTCCTATTTTATCTACACAATACATGTCTATCTGATCATTCTTTAAATGTCCATTCTCCTGAATGTCCATTGTCTCAGGTGTACATAATCACGTCAAACAAAAATCTATTATATTTTGTACAAATAAGTATAAATATATTGTGATGCTCAACTACTGTATGACTCTTTCAGCATGCCACTGAAAAGGTTAAAAGCTACAATACATTTTATGATACCTGAAACATTGGATACTTAACAAAAACAGGTAACACTTTTTAGAGGTATTTATAAACTATTTCTACAGCATTTACAAACAGTATGCTCACCATTTATTAATCATTACTCCCACATTTTGTAAATGTTAGTACGGTAGTTATTCACACATGTATATACACTGAGTGTACTTCCTAATATTAATGCTTTGGGTGGTGGACCATTCTTGATACACACAGGAAATGTATGGCCTTGAAAAACCCAGCACCGTTGCAGTTCTTTACACGAACCGATGCGCCTGGCACCTACTCCCATACCCCGTTCAAAGGTGTCACGACTTCCGCCAAAGTCGGTTCCTCTCCTTGTTCGGGCGGCGCTCGACGGTCGACGTCGCCGGTCTTCTAGCCATCGCCGATCCACTTTTTATTTTCCATTGGTTTTGTCTTTGTTTCCCACACACCTGGTTTCCCCTATGTCTTTGTGTGTGATTGTTATTGGTTAAGGTCTGTACGTTTCCGGCAGTTTTTTTCCGGGTGCTGTTTTCACCCGTGTTTTGTGGCAACCGTTATAGTTCGCACATTGGTATTGTTACTTTGTGCTATTTTCTTAAGTAAAGTGCGTTGTTCACTCATCTCTGCTCTCCTGCGCCTGACTTCATGCACCAGCTACACCCACCGCCTGACAAAAGGCACTAAAATCTTTTGTCTTTCCCATTCACCCTCTGAATGTCACACATACACAATCCATGTCTCAATTGTCTCAAGGCTTAAAAATCCTTCTTTAACCTGTCTCCTACCCTTAATTTACACTGATTGCGCTACAGAGGGTGGCGTGGACAGCCCAGTACATCACTGGGGCTGAGCCCCCTGCCACCCAGGACCTCTATATCAGGCGGTGTCAGAGGAAGGCCCAAAACATGTCCAAAGATCCTGGCCACTCAAGCCATGGACTGTTCACTCTGCTACCCTCTGCAAACGGTCGGACCAACAGACTCCGAGACAGTGTTTAGGCCCAGGCCATAAGATTGCTAAATAGCCAGACTGCTAGTCAATTAATAGTACCCAAACTAACTGCACTGACTCTATCTTGCACTGACCCTACGCACACTCACTAGACTATATATACAAACCATATACACACTCACTCACACACACACTACATTGACAAGCCCACACAAAGCTCACAAACATTCACATACACTACATACGCACACACACACACATAACACACACATGCAGACCAACACAACACAAACACACATCCATACACATTACACACACACACTCACTTTTATCATATGCCGCTACTCTGTTCTATATTTTACTCTTATTATTATCTATCCTGATGCGTAGTCACTTTACCCTGCATTCATGTGCATACAGTATCTACCTCAAATACCTTGTACATTGATCTAGTACTGGTACTCACTGTATCTCCATTCCTGTGTATTTTATTTTATTCCTCTTGTGTTACTATTTCATTTTCATCTTTAAACTCTGCATTGTTGGGAAGGGCTCGTAAGCAAGCAATTCACGGTAAAGTCTACACCAGTTGTATTCGGCGCTTTTGATTTGATTTGATTGAAGTTGATTTAACGAGTGACATCAATAAGGGATCATAGCTTTCACCTGGATTCACCTGGTCAGTCTAGTATGTCATGGAAAGAGCATGTTTTGTACGCTCAGTGTATTTCCTTAAAGAAGCCTACATCATGTAGCATAAAGCATAAAACACACAACCAAATGCAATACAATGGGAGTGTGTGCATGCGTGCTTGTGTGCGTGCAAGCATGTGTTTGTGTGTGTGTGTGTGCGTGTGGGCATACATGTGCTTGCGTGTGTGTGCTTGTGCAAGCTTACAACTGTTTAAGTGTAAGTGACAACATCCCACACCCCCACTATGAAACCTGACAGGCCACCACCTTGGGTTATAATGATTTGCGCAACGTACCACAAACCCCAAAACCCTAAACTATAAGTACATCTATGCTTGTAAACTATAATGTTAAAGTACATATATGCTTCAAAACTATAACTGTATGTAAAGTGCCTCTAAAAAGAACAGCTTTGCCTGTAGGTTTTTCTTCTTCTTATATAACTGTGATGGGCTCCAGTGATTCGCTAAGGGGCTCTATATTGCTGTAGATCAGTGATGCTGTAGGCCTACTGTTGTGCTGCCCAAAATGTTCCTTCCCCATCCCCTCTGCTTCCCATGGACACACACACACACACATGCAGCTGCATGATGACCTAGTCTCTCATTCATCACTCCTGCCACAGACCCCTTGGCTAATGGTGCTTTCAAGACAACTGGGAACTCTGAAAAAAAACGAGGTCAAATCATGATGTCAGCGATCTACAGGTCGGAAAGTCGGAGCTCTAGAAAGATGCCAGAGTTTGAATTTGAGAGTGGTTAAATTTCTCCAGCCCATCCCTCATATTTTTACCGAAACAGGGGCGAGAAAACATTTTGTTATTGTTTCAAGTGCTGATTGCCACTTTAAATACTTATATACTGTATATATATACATATATATATATATCTTTTTTTTTAAATCAAATTCTTTGTAGCCCCTGAAGTTACCTGCCATCTGATTTTGCAGTTATTTGTGTATTTTTTTTCTTAAACTTATGGAATTCTGACAGGTCTAACCAGATTGGATGAGTTTAAGAATTATATTAATCAATCTAACAAAAACAGACAAAGAAACATATTTCTGCACAAACACTGAACACATGTTAGTCTTGGCAAAAGAGCCAGCCCCACTTTATATCTGAAGGCTCCTGGAATAAAATGTATAAAAAGTTATCACATTTTTTGGTGGTCACACATAACCTAGAAAATTGTAATTCCAAGTCATAAGGGAAAGAGCTATTGCACATACTGATTGACCCATGCTAAATATCGGTGCTGTGGGCCTTCACTGAAGTTACAAACAACCATGATAAGCTATTGCACATTGCCCTGTCTGCATATTTCTTTTAAGTAAACATGCACAAGGTAAAATAACACGTGTTCTTTGTGCTACATTTGCATTTATAGATACAGAGAAAAAAGAGATCTATACTGTGTTCAAAACAACTGGGAACTTATACATCTGCATTGCTTGCTATTTGGGTTTTAGGCTGGGTTTCTGTATAGTAAATTGTGACATCTGCTGATGTCTCCGACTTTCGACTTCAGTACATTGAAAACAACTGGGAACTCGGAAAAAAACGAGCGACTTGAAAAATAGTTTTGAACGGTCATCCAACTCGGATTCCAGGTAATGAACTGGGACCTCTTTCTAGTGCTCCGCCTTTCCGACCTGGGGATCATTGACGTCATGATTTGACACCGGTTTTTCCAGAATTCCCAGATGCCTTGAAAGCACCATGTGTAAGAAGCAGGAGCAGGCTGATCTGTGTGTGACATCACTGCGCACCACACCTCTCTTTTGGCTTATAAAGACAGACGGTTCACTGCTTCAAACACCAAATCTAGCCGAAGTGGTTGGTTGAGAAGGTGGATCTTAAGTACAACTGCAATCACCAATGATCATGGCACCCGCTGGAGCTAAGAGGGTAAGTGGCGACTTAATATGAATGAACGTCATTATAGCTGTATCCAAATGCATGCATGCAGTCTTTTGCAGAAGTGCTATGTATTGCTTCAACTATAGAGAAGTTCTTTGGTATAATGCGTAAGTTATTATAACTATAAAAATTCACACAAACGTGTTTGATGGAACAATTGTGACTTCTACTTTAACTATATTCTGTAACTTTGTTTTAGATAAGCGTTTCCCAAACACGGCCCTAGAAGTTTTGGTGGATGAGTTGATCATCTGAATCAACTGTGTATTACTAATTTGGGTAACACTGCTAAGTTTAAGGGTCCCTAATCCACTGAAGTTGAAATGTTAAAATGGATAAGGGTTGGGGTTTACGGTAGGGACGTCCCAAGAATTCTTGATAGCACTGACCCTAGTTTACGGCTTGCTTATTTCATCCAAGGAGCTGTTATACGTGTATTAATTAAGCGTGCATATTTCATACTTGGAGAATGACCAACTAATTACGCAATGTTTGTGCAGAACATTCTGGAGCGCCTGGATGCAGGCGAAATTGTCATCGGGGATGGGGGCTTCGTCTTCGCCCTGGAGAAGAGGGGATACGTGAAGGCGGGTCCCTGGACTCCTGAGGCCGCCGCAGAGCATCCTGAGGCTGGTAAAATGAGCGCACGTATCTAATCGCTTGGCTACCTGGCCTGGACCATGCATCAGTCATAATACATAGCAGTTCGCGCAGCCTCTCGCCTACAACTTGTCCACCAGACGCACACTGTAAAGTAGTTAGTTCCGCTAACATCTTTGTGGAAATACTGTTATATTTTTAAGTTGTAAAAAGTTTTTTTGGTCTTATGAACTTTATGTATTCTGAGCTATAACGATTGAAGTTACTTGAACATTAATTTGTTGTAGTGAACACAGTGGCCATAAAAAAGGTTAGTACTTTAAGATGTTTTTCTAGTGTAAGTAGTTCTGATTACTCATTTTCAGTGGTTTCTTAATGTTTAGCCTAACATTGTTTTATGCATTTGAAGACTTTCCACTTGAACCCCCCTTGCCAGGCATTCTTGGGGACCGTGCTCATTTCTCGAACAGTATCTAGTGGTAGCGCTGTAAGCATTACACGATGCTGCATTAGGTTCTGTTATGACGAGTGGGGCACATTACCTTGTTGATGGTGGGAATGGGTTGTCTCATTATTGAATGTCAGTGTTCACGACGGTTTTGATATTGTTCATTATCAATTACACATCATAGCACAACAAACTGCTTAATGCTATTTTAGAAATGCGTTTCCTTATTAACACTTAAACAATGAATGCATATTGAAATGTTGAATTACCCCATATCCCCCCAAAACAGAGCCATGTGGCAATAAATATTCTTAACATGCAAAAAAGTATAACTATTACAGCACAACATATGTCATTGTTTTACGGATATCAATCTCTGGTTACTTTATTTTAAGTAAAGACAAACAATCCAATCAAGTAAGAACAAGTTATTTTATGAATGTTGGACTGACTGTAAAATATTGAATAATCATAACTTGTGAACTCTACTTTAGATTATCAGAACACAAGTAAATGGTTATTTACTCTGTAACCTAATTTGTTAACAGTACTCAAACATTAAGTGATAAATCATGAGTTGGTACCACTTTTATGCTTAGTTCTACTGACTGTTGGAGTAGACACTACTAGTTACTTTTTACAGTGCACGTTTTAACCAGACGAGGCTGAGGGCATTAAGTCGAAGTTGTAAATACATAGCCAAAAGCCATTTGCTCTTACTTCCAGTGCGACAGCTGCACCGTGAGTTCCTGCGGGCGGGGTCAAATGTCATGCAGACCTTCACCTTCTACGCCAGCGACGATAAGCTGGAGAACAGGGGTAATGCTCAGCGCTTCACAGTGAGTATTTGTCTGCTCTGTTGGGAAAGCTCAGGGGGGAATGAATAAGCATGCCAGACCCATGCTACTGTAATTAACTTTTAGCCAAGCATTTCTAAGCAAGATTGACCAATGACTGAAAGAGCTTATTGTCACGTCTGTCTGAAGAATGGGACCAAAGCGCAGCATGTGTATCGTTCCACATTTTATTATAACTGTGAAACTATGCAAGACATACAAAACAACAAACCGTGACGAAGAGGTGCAACATAGACTTACTCAAAATAATCTCCCACCAAACCTAGTGGGAAAACCAACAACTTAAATATGATCCCCAATTAGAGACAACGATGACCAGCTGCCTCTAATTGGAGATCATCCCAAAAAACAACAACATAGAAATACAGAAACTAGAACCCCACATAGAAATACAGAAACTAGACAAAACCCCCAACATAGAAAAAAGAAACTAGAACCAACATATAAATAAACTACACAAAACCCCCTGTCATGCCCTGACCTACTCTACCATAGAAAATAAAAGCTTTCTATGTTCAGAACGTGACACTTATATAAATTAATCTACCTGTAAATCAGTTTACTATACGTTTCTCAATGCCTGTTCTGTTCAGCTCCACTTTATTTCCCAATGTGGTGTTTAGCCTACTTGGCAGGTTTCACAATGGTGATATAAAATATATTGTACTGTACCTCAAACTACATCAATAAGGTTGTACACTAATCAATGGCTGCTTTGACACCAGGGTGCGCAAATCAACGAGGCTGCCTGTGACCTGGCCAGAGAGGTGGCCAATGAGGGTGACGCGATGGTGGCAGGTGGGGTCTCCCAGACCCCCTCTTACCTGAGCTGCAAGAGCGAGGCCGAGGTCAAGGGTATCTTCAAGAGGCAGCTCAATGTCTTTGTCAAGAAGAATGTGGATTTCATGATTGCAGAGGTAGGAATGTGATGTTGTACATGCGTATAGCACATTTTCTTATACACAACATACTGATACTGTACGTCTCATTTTGACCTGACCGTTTCTATGTTCAATGGATCCTCACTTGGACAATGCTGGTTTCTGTCACCCCATCTGTGTGTTTGTGCAGTACTTTGAGCATGTGGAGGAGGCAGAGTGGGCTGTGCAGGTGCTGAAAACTTCCGGGAAGCCAGTATGTGCCTCCTTGTGTATCGGCCTTGATGGAGACCTCAACGGCATCAGCCCTGGGGATTGTGCTGTCAGGCTGGTCAAAGCTGGTATGGGACTTCATTTAACCATTAGATGTGTACACACGTTTGTTTTACTATCCTTGTGGGGACCAAAAAATTGGAGGTTGAACACTATTTCCTTAACCCTAATTGTAAGCCTAAAATAGCCTTTTCCTTGTGGGGACCGGCGGCATGTCCCTCCTTGTTTTACTATCCTTGTGAGGACTTCTGGTCCCCCACAAGGATAGTAAAACCAAAAACGGTGTCAATAGTCATATTGTCAAACTGTCATCTCACTCTCTCTGCTTATAGGAGCCAATATTGTTGGCATCAACTGCCACTTTGACCCCATGACCTGTGTGAAGACTGTGAAGCTGATGAAAGAGGGAGTGGAGAGGGCAGGGCTGAAGGCCCATTACATGGTGCAGCCTCTGGCCTACCACACGCCTGACTGCAACTGCCAGGGATTCATCGACCTGCCAGAATTCCCCTTCGGTACACCCGATAACATCGCAATCTCTCTCCTGCACCCTAGTTGTGTTCTTTTTCTAATTTTCTTCCTTTCTTTCCTCCCTCCTTTCCCCCCCTCAACTCCCTCTTTCTGACTACATTTCTCTCCCCTAGGTCTGGAGCCCAGGATTCTGACCAGGTGGGACATGCACAAGTACGCCAGAGAGGCCTTCAACGTTGGCATCCGTTTCATCGGTGGCTGCTGCGGCTTCGAGCCCTACCACATCAGGGCTGTGGCTGAGGAGCTGGCCACAGAGAGAGGCTTCCTGCCCGCTGCCTCCGTCAAGCACGGCAGCTGGGGTGCTGGCTTGGAGATGCACACCAAGCCCTGGGTCCGCGCCAGGTAACGAGACCGTATACACCACAAGGGTACAAATTAATAAGATACCAGGAACCACAAAGGGGTGCCAGTATATGACTCCAGTCCAAAATTGCAAGAGTTAAATTATTTAACTCTAATTGGTACTATGAAACACATGAGGTTACGTAGTACTGTAACATTTTAGTACCAGCTTATAACTACGTTTGGCGTATACATATGACCATCCTTCTCTTCCCCCAGGGCCCGCCGTGACTACTGGGAGAAGCTGAAGCCAGCATCCGGCCGTCCCAAGTGTCCGTCCATGTCCACCCCTGACAGCTGGGGTGTCACCAAAGGCCATGCCGACCTGATGCAGCACAAGGAGGCCACCAGCATGGACGAGCTCAAGCCCCTGTTTGAGAAGGCAAAGGCCAGCCACTGAGCATTCCTCCTGGGCTAGGAGGGAGGTGGAGCCCCTGGAGGAAAACCAGCCAGGAGGACGCTGTTCTCTACTCGTGTTAGGTGTATTGTGTGAGAAAGGCAGAGGGAAGAGTTCACACATATTCCAAGTTTACATACCAATAATTATCAGATAAAGTCTTATTCTCCTGATTTCTAGGACCATCTTTTTGTCAAACAAAAGTTATTTTTCTTGTCATTTAGATTTGCACCACCTGTACATAGTGTAGCACCATCGTATACTCTTCTGTAATAATTGTGAAGTAACATGTTATAGATTTCTCATTTTTAACTTGATATGTGCTTTACTTGGACAGAATGTTACAGGAGTCATCAAGCCAGTGATGCGTAGTGTTAGTGAAACAAACTAAAAAGTTGCTGTCGTGTCCACACGTCTCCAGAGTGTGCTGTTGATCTGGGGTGTAGTCATTACGCAGAGTCTGTTGCAAAACATTTAGCAACAACTGTTTACTCCAAACAACATTTAGCAACAAAACAATTTCTATTGGACAAATTCAGATAGGTTTTGTTCTGCTTGCTTCATCATTTGTTTTTTTTAAAACAGTTTCTGTTGCAAGAGATAATGAATACATACCTGGTGCAATCGAAACCTAAGCTTTTAAAGTGTTAACAAAACTACTGTGAACACAATGTTAGCTATGGTGAAGAATGTAGCCTAGTTCTGAACACAAAATCTAGTGCCAAATATTGTCTTACCAAATAGAAGTATTGACTTCAATACTGTTTTATTTAATAAACTGCCACGTGACCTTAATGTTTGACTTTTTATTGTATTTCTTATAAAAACATTAGACATGTAAATGTTTTCTGAAATAAAAAATAACCAAGTGTTAACAATTACAGTAAATTGTGACATCAAAATAGAAATGATTCAATACAAATGAGTACTAAAAAGCACAGTCATTCATTCTTCCCCTACAAAAAATGTCCTGCAGAAATATTCAATCATCTGAACAGTTTCTTTCACCGGCTGGGGCCCTCACCAACCGGCCATCTCGTTCATAGAGACTAATGTAATATTAAGCAATCTCTGAACTGCACATAAAACAACTGCATTTGCACTCCGTTCATCTCTATGCATTGTGATACTGTAAATTTGTACAATCTCTGTAAATATTAGTATATCCACTGCTCATTCCCTTAATGCTCTGTTCCTACCTATTTTGTATTTAATGTATGTAAATTCCTGTCTATATTTTAGTTTTAATGTCAAGTACAGTGACATGCCTTTCTTTCTAGTGCTAACCCCAACAATGCAGTAATCAATAACTATGTAACACTATAAGTAACAAGGTAGAACCAACACACGATCTAGAAATATCAAAGCACACTATATACAGGGTCAGTTCCCATACCATATTTACAATGTGCAGGGATTGATAGGGGTAAGGTGACAAGGCATCAGGATATATGATAAACAGAGTAGTAGCAGCAGTGTTTATGATTGTGTGTAGAGTCAGTATAAATGCGTGTGTATAAGCAAATGATGGATGGAGTGAATGTGTGTTGGAGTATCAGTGTACGTAGTGTGTAGGGCCCTGTGAGTATGCATAGACTTGACGCACGGGTACCGCTTGCTGTGTGGAAACAGAGAACAGTCTATGGCTTAGGTGGTTGGAGTCTAACGATTTTCCGGGCCTTCCTTTCACACCGCCTGATAGAGGTCCTGGATGGCAGGGATCTCGGCCCCAGTGATGTACTGGGCTGTCCACACCACCCTCTGCAGCGACATGCGATCGAGGCCGGTACTATTTCCATACTTAAGCAGTGAACAGGGAGTACAGGAGGGCACTAAGTACGCACCCCTGTGGGGCCCACGTGTTGAGGGTCAGCGTGGCAGAGGTGATGTTGCCTACCAGCACCTGGGGTCAGACCGTCAGGAGGTCCAGGATCCAGTTGCAGAGGAAGGTGTTCAGTCCCAGGGTCCTAAGCTTTGTGTCGAGCTTGGAGGGGACACTGGTGTTGAACAGTATTCCTCTTATCTAGGTGGGTGAGGCCGGTATGGAGTGCAATTGAGATTGCCTCATCTATGGATCTGTTGGTGGTATGCAAATTGGAGTGGGTCTGGGATGATGGAGTTGATGTGTGCCATAACAAGCCTCTCAAAGCACTTGATCATTACAGATGTGAGTGCTACGGGGCAGGAGTCATTGTGGTATGAAGACTTAGAGTCCTTAGAGCAGCGTTTCCCAAACTCGGTCCTCGGGACCCCAAGGGGTGCGTGTTTTGTTTTTTGCCCTAACACTACACAGTTGATTTAAATGATCAAAGCTTGATGATTAGTTGAATCAGAGGTGTAGTGCTAGGGTAAAAACCAAGATGTGGACCGAGATTGGGAAACCCTGCCTTAGACAACATTTAGAGACAAGAACTCTATCACTAGCAGCACCATATTACCAAGTAAAATTCTGAGTATGTGTAAATATACTTGGCGAATAAAGGTAATTCTGATTCCTGCAGTAATTACCATATCCTGCAGGAATATCAAAAATCCAGGACTGAGTTTGGGAAAACCCTAATTGCGCCTGTAAGTCGCTCTGGATAACAGTGTCTGCTAAATCAGGTTAAGTGCCTTGCTCAAGGGCTCATTGGTAGATTTTTTTTTACCTAGTAGCGTCAGCGATTCGAATCAGCGATCTTTCGGTTACTGGCCCAAAGCTCCTAACCGCTAGGCTACCTGCCGACGTTCACAAATGCAAACATTCCTCCAGGAAACGTATCTTTTAGTTTTCAGAATGATTTATATATTTTTGTTATGCAATTTTTACATGGTAGGCTATCTCTACGTAACTGTGCCATATAGTGTGACTGCTTGGTTTAGAGTAGGCTAAAGTTTGGCTGCATACATTTTAGAGACAAAGTATGCCATCAAGTGGACAAAATGGAAATCACCTTGTAGTATACTACTGTGAAATAAACTATCATCTGTAGGTGGCAGTGTTGGGCCATCTGGCCCACTATCATCCCCAGTAGGCTTCAGTATCATCATAACAAACAGTGACTGTATCAAAGGCAAAAGCAGCAAGTAAAAACGAATTAATTCATGATTTGCAAAATATTTTGTAGCTTAATGGGCAAAAGTTTGTTTGCACCATGTTTTGTTCTGTTACCATGTTGTGCTGCTCCCATGTTGTGTTGCTACCATTTGTTGTCATGTGGTGTTGCTACCATGCTGTGTTATCATGTGTTGCTGCCATGCTATGTTGTCTTAGGTCTCTCTTCATGTAGTGTTGTCATGTCTGTCTTGTCATGATCCCAGCCCAGCCCTCGTCCCCGCAGGAGGCCTTTTGCCAGGCCGTCATTGTAAATAAGAATTTGCTCTTAACTGACTTTTCTAGTTAAATAAAGTACAAAATAAAGAAAAGTGGAAACCTCTGTCATTTAAACACCTCCCAAACAAACAAACCAGATGTTCAATGGTGAGTCCTCAAAACACCAAATGAGAGTAACATAACCATTCAGTTGATTCTGTCACTGGCAACAAATGGTCTGAAGTCAATGAAATATCTATTTTTTGATTTGATTATTTAACAAATTGTCACCACCATGCATGTTGCTATGACCCTTTTATGTCATGGTGCCTTTGTTATTATTTTATGTATTAGTTCAATGCAGACCTATATGCTACATTGACAGAGTGAAAGTTGTATGAGCACAAATGATTACTTGCCAGGGCAAGTACTAGTTGTGTTATGCATGATTTATAACACATGAATAAAGGTTTACATTAAAATTGATTTGATTAAAATACATAGGGATTTGTAGGCTACATTTGACTTTTGTTATTGTTAATTTCTGCGTCACCACGTACACTGCGTGTCCCACGTGCAGATGTTTAGGTCCTCGTGCAGAACTACGTCACAGCACTTCGCAGTTGGAAGAAAACGTTTGAAAGAGGTAAAGATGCGACATCAAAACAACAATTTTTTTGGATGGAACAAAGGGACAGCTCATGGACAATATCCACCGGTTGTCTTTGGACTATTAACAATCTAGAAGCAGTAAAGACAGTATTTCAGAAAGGTGGTTTGTTCAGAAAATCCCCCCCGGGTTTGACAGCACAGCAGCTCTCAACCGTTTCACGGCTTGTAAACAGATCCTCACACGTGACGATGGGAACCGCGGCTCTGCATTGTCTGTAGTCGCACAAAGGGAGCCATCCAGCGCATGTAGCAGGCTGGTGAGAGAGGCAGGTGGAGAGATGACAAGCCTGCCAATTTACGATAATAAGTCGACTCTGACGTTTTTCATGTCTGTTTTGTTCTTATGGATGTAGGCGAGCTTTTTACGGAAATATTTTCTTTACTTGATGTCTGATTTGAGGAAAATCTGCACAACGTTCAGAGGGTAATCAACTCCAAGCTTGTACACGAAGCTAGCCACGGCTGGTTTTCTGTAATCTTTTTGGTTAACGTAGCTAGCTAGCTAGCCTTTTTAGCTTCAACGGCGAACTGTAAAAAGAGGGGTATTTGTCTGTGAGCTCACTAGCTCCGTTTTTACTGGCTGGATGAGATGTCATTCATGATGGAGGATTCTGTAGAGTCGGACTGGGTGGCCGTTCGACCAAATGTTTTCGACGAAAAGGAAAGACACAAATTCATTTTCATCGTCGCTTGGAACGAGATCGAGGGAAAGTTCGCCATAACCTGCCACAATAGAACAGTACAGAAACGGACAGCGTTTCGGGATTCGTTATTGGAAACTGTCGAATGCGACCTCGTATCCCCCTTCACCGTCAAACTAGCCCCCGAGGCAGACAAACACAAAACTCCACTAAAAAGTCCTACCAAAAGGAAAGATGACTTCTCCACATTGGTTAAAGTTAGATCTAATGTCAGTCCGAAAGAAAAAAAAACGACAAAGAGCCCCATTCGAGAGAGAACGGCCGCGGTGGGTGCCTCGTCAAGGCCAGCGGAGAGTGTTATCAAAACACTGGGGTCGTGGGACATCGTGTCCTGCAAGGTGACCGACATTGAGGTCCTGGAACCAGCGGATGTCCCTAGTTTGCCTCGCTCCCCGGATGATGGCGACGGAGAGGAGTCGGACAGCAGCCGAGAGGGCTACAGCTGGGCCGGGCTATTCTCCTTCCAGGACGTCCGGGCAGTTCACGTTCAACTCTGCGCGGTCAACTCGGACCTGGAGCCCTGTCTGCCCCCCTTCCCTGAGGAGCCGGTGGGCATGTGGACGGTGCTATTCGGGGCCCCGGAGGTGTCCCAACGGGAAACGGATGCCCTGTGTTACCAACTACAGGTGTACCTGGGCCATGCTCTAGACACCTGCGGCTGGAAGATCCTTGCCCAGGTGCTTTTTACGGAGAGTGATGACTCAGAAGAGTACTATGAGAGTTTGAGTGAGCTGAGACAGAAGGGATATGAGGATGCTCTCCAGAGGGCCAAGAAACGTCTCCAAGAGGTAAATTAATCTTCACTCCTGTCTCTCAGCACCCATGTTTTATTGGGGAATAGCTAAACGTTGTGAACAACCAGTCTCCAGACAAAAATAACAAGTGTAGCTACATTAATCCTCAACTGTTCTGCATGACTAACACTTGAAAATTGCTGCCATAAATTTTGAATAACACAAGAGAATTGATTTCATGCCATCTTATCATCATCATTCTGGTCTCACAATGAAGAGTAGTTAGTGTTTCACATGAAGGAGAATGCCTGGAGAAATTCCTGACACTCTTTACTGTGTTTACAATTTTGTTAAGCTGGCATTACTGTACATTACTGTATACACACACACTGTGTCCATGGGCTGATGAGATCCAAAATGCATGTCAGCGTCACCCAACCACATGGTCGTCTCTCCCCCTCTCTCTCAATTCAATTCAAAGGGTTTTACTGGCATGGGGAACATACATTGCCAAAGCAAGTGAAATGGATAATGAACAAAAGTGAAATAAACATCTGTTGCTCTAAACTCCACAGTCCCAGGCCTGTAATATGATCAGGCCTGGCCCCTGCCCTGACAATCCAGTTGTCTTGCTAGGTGGACAATCCAGTTGTCTTGCTAGGTGGAGGGGAGTCCAAGGTTATAGTTGGATAATGGGGTATGGGTCCACCACACTTGAGTCATGCAGTTCAGCAAACTTAGTTTGAATGTTATCATTTGAATGGCTACCATGATGACAAGAAAGGACAATCAACATTCTAGTAACAAAGACCAGTGCCTATGGGGGTGGATGGTAAAGCTCCTCCTTTAGGGCAGCTCCTACTATCACCCAGTTATAATCATGATCGTTATTGTAAGTACTAGGGCACGCTTTATATAAAAACTATCTGCTCCTGCTTCTCTCTTTATCTCCCACTCTATCTCACTCTTTATCTCTCCATCCCCCTATGTCTGTCTTCTCAATCTCTCTGTCATAGTGTGTGTTTGAGTCAGAGACCACAGAACATCTGAGCAGGCTAGGACAGGGCAGGACAAACCAGTGCAAATAAGACTCAGTTGTTACTCACAATCAGGCTATTGCTTTGGCATTACAGAAGGGTGTTTCACTCATTATGAGGACTAGATTGTTATTGGGTAGGCTAATGTTAATTATGTTATGACAAATGTATAAACATTTGGCTGAACGTGGACTGATTTGTACTGTGTGAAGAGTACTCCTTTGTTTTTATGGAAAAACTTGGGTAAGAATGATGGCAGGATGTTGATGGCAATGGAGGTTATTAGGTTATTACTGGAAAGATCTTGTGTATTCCCTATTGCAATGATAACCTGGTTCGACTCCGTAAGGTGTTACCTCCTCATGTCTGGACTGAGAGAGAGACAGAACACTGTGTTTTCATATTGTAGGTAAATTAAGCTCATAAAACAACTAGGGTAATGCCTCATCTAATGTGTGTGGAGGTGCCTGAAAGTGACTTCACATTAGAGGTTGACCGATTAGGATTTTTCAATACCGATACCGATTATTGGAGGACCAAAAAAGCTGATACCGATTAATTTACCAATTTTTTTAATGTATATATTTGTAATAATGAAAATTACAACAATACTGAATGAACAATGAACACTTTTATTTTAACTTAATTAATATAATACATAAATAAAATCCATTTAGTCTCAAATAAACAATGAAACGCTCAATTTGGTTTAAATAATGCAAAAAACACAGTGTTGGAGAAGAAAGTAAAAGTCCAATATGTGCCATGTAAAAAAGCTAATGTTTAAGTTCCTTGCTCAGAACATGAGAACATATGAAAGCTGGTGGTTCAATATTCCCAGTTCTTCAATATTCCCAGTTAAGAAGTTTTAGGTTGTAGTTATTATAGGAATTATGACACGTCTACTATTTCTCTCTATACCATTTGTATTTCATATACCTTTGACTATTGGATGTTCTAATAGGCACTTTAGTATTGCCAGCCTAATCTCAGGAGTTGATAGGCTTGAAGTCATAAACAGCGCTGTGAGCAAGCACTGCTAAGAGCTGCTGAAAAACACAGTAAAGTTTGAATGAATGCTTACGAGCCTGCTGCCGCCTACCACCGCTCAGTCAGACTGCTCTATCAAATCGTAGACTTAATTATAATATAATAAACACAGAAATTCGAGCCATTAATATGGTCAAATCCAGAAACTATCATTTCAAAAACAAAACATTTATTCTTTCAGTGAAATACGGAACCGTTCCGTATTTTATCGAACGGGCGGCAACCCTAAGTCTAAATATTACTGTTACATTGCACAACCTTCAATGTTATGTCATAATTATGTAACATTCTGGCAAATTAGTTTGCATCGAGCCAAGCGTCCCAAACTGTTGCATATACCCTGACTCTGCGTGCAATGAACGCAAGAGAAGTGACACAATTTCCCTAGTTAATATTGCCTGCAAACATGAATTTATTTTAACTAAATATGCAGGTTTAAAACATATACTTCTGTGTATTGATTTTAAGAAAGGCATTGATGGTTAGGTACATTCGTGCAACAATTATGCTTTTTTTCCCGCGAATGGGCTTTTGTTAAATCATCCCCCGTTTGGCATAGTAGGCTGTGATTCGATAAAAAATGTACAGGCACTGCATTGATTATATGCGACGCAGGACAAGCTAGTGAACCTAGTGATATCATCAACCATGTGTAGTTAACTAGTAATTATGTGAAGATTGATTGTTTTTTATAAGATAAGTTTAGTGCTTGCTAGCAACTTATCTTGGCTCCTTGCTGCACTCGCGTAACAGGTGGTCAGCCTGTCACACAGTTTCCTCGTGGGATGCAATGTAATCGGCCATAATCAGCGTCCAAAACGCCGATTACCGATTGTTATGAAAACGTGAAATCGGCCCTAATTAATCGGCCATGCCGATTAATCGGTCGACCTCTACTTCACATCCTCCACCACAAACGTAATGAAACTAAACGTAATTGTGTCTACTCATTTACACAGGCAGCCCAATTCTGGTCTTTTTTCCCCACTAATTGGTCTTTTGACCATTCAGATCAGCTCTTTTGCCAGTAATTGGGCAAAAGATCAGAATTGGGCTGCCTGTGTAAACGCAGCCTTCTGTATGCTTTGGTTTTGCCTGGCGCCTATCCAAACTTGGGTAGGGAACGGAACGAGTGTGCTCGCGTACTCCCTTTAAAGCAAGAAAAAAGCGGCAATAGTACTGAATGTCTTGAGATCTTGAGATGCCGTAGCCAGTATACACTTCCTCAAAATAGTCAAAAGTAATCGAAGAGAACTCAAGAAAGTGGTTCGTGACCTAAAAGAATGCACCACCAGGGGTCATATTAACAGAAAAGATAAAAACGCATTAGAAATATCTTGCGTTTTGTAACTGCAGATCTAAAATGCTTTTTATTGTAATTTCTGCTAATTTTGTGCTTCATTTGCACTTCTTCACTCAAGATGAGAATTCACATACGGGCGTTCTATCAGCACACAGTGCTCTGACTGATGTGTAGCTACTTTTCTGTGGTGCTTTTCTCAGTGTAGCCTACTTTTGTCTGGTAAAATGCAAGATTAACTTCAAACAAAACATTAGGAAATATGCTGTCCACTTTCTTTCTATGATCAACATTACAAATATGATGGCCTTGCATAGTTTCTGCCCACTTTCTTTCTATGATAAACATTGCAAATTTGATGGCCTTGCATAGTTTCTGGCCAAAAAAACTTGCTTTTTCATTGTAAGCGGATTTGCTTCTGTGGCTGCTAGCCAAATAGCGTTGCACTTCTGTTGTCATCTGATGAAAATTAAGCTACAGTATTTTCTGCCAAATGTGTTGCACTAATGTATTTTCTGTGAAGGAAAACTATAGTTGCACGCCCCTGATCACACTATTGAAGCAAAACAACACTGTTGACTTTCAATATATAACGCAGGTGAAATGGTTTAAAATGCAAATTTTTTGAAGTTCTGTAACATTAAACATATTGGTACCGAACCGTTCGGTACAGGGACCACCTTTCGGTCTGCACTGTGAACCCAAATGAATGCATATAAAAAAAATGTAAACGCTAGGCCTATAGGCTATGCCTATGATATTCTGCGTTGTATGCCATTGACTCTTGAGTAAATCTGAGCTATTAGGCTATTCTGTTAAAACAACTAGAGCCTATGTGCACGTTGTAATAAAAATGTGGATCTTAACTGCCGCATTTCAAACTATCCTTTTGAGTCGCAGCCGGGAACTATGTGTCTCACTGGGCACACATTGGTTGAATCAACGTTGTTTCGACGTCATTTCATTGAAATGACGTTGAACCAACGTGGAATAGACGTTGAATTGACGTCTGTGCCCAGTGGGGTACGATGGTGAGTGGTGGGGTCGATTTTAAGCCAGAATTGGAGGATCCTCCATCGTTTAAATCTCTAGTTTGGGAACATTTTGGCTTCAGAGTAGATCACAATGGCGATGGACAGAGAGTTGTGGATAAAACGTTGACAGTATGTTGCCACTGCTCAACAATAATGGCCTATGCAGCTCCCAACACCTCAAACATGTTGACACATTTACGCCGACAGTATTCCTAGCACCGGAGCAAGGCGGAAATGCAAAGAAACAACAGCACAACTTCATCTCCCCTCTGTATTCAAACAGCCCTTCACAGCTGATTCTAATAGAGAGAAGAAATGGTATGCTGCTGACAAAGATAGTACAGTATGCTTTTCATGAGTGGCGCTTAGCTTGTTATTGTCGGCCAATCACAAGTCATCAAAGGGGCCCTACAGTCATAGAGCCTCTGTGTGGCAAAGAAAGTTAGGAGATTAGAGGTCGACCGATTAATCGGAATGGCCGATTAATTAGGGCCGATTTCAAGTTTTCATAACAATCGGAAATCGGTATTTTTGGACGCCGATTTGGCCGATTTTCTTTTTTATTTTATTTTTTTTATTTATTATTTTTTTAGACCTTTATTTAACTACGCAAGTCAGTTAAGAACACATTCTTATTTTCAATGACGGCCTAGGAACGGTGGGTTAACTGCCTTGTTCAGGGGCAGAAAGACAGATTTTTACCTTGTCAGCTCAGGGATTCAATCTTGCAACCTTACGGTTAACTAGTCCAACGCTCTAACCACCTGCTTTACATTGCACTCCACGAGGTTACGCGAATGCAGTAAGAAGCCAAGGTAAATTGCTACCTAGCATTAAACTTATCTTATAAAAAACAATCAACCAATCATAATCACTAGTTAACTACACATGGTTGATGATATTACTAGTTTATCTAGCCTGTCCTGCGTTGCATATAATCGCTTAGATACACGTTGCTCCAACCATAAACATCAATGCCTTTCTTAAAATCAATACACAAGTATATATTTTTAAACCTGCATATTTAGTTAATATTGCCTGCTAACATGAATTTCTTTAAACTAGGGAAAATGTGTCACTTCTCTTGCAAACAGAGTCAGGGTATATGCAGCATTTTGGGCCGCCTGGCTCGTTGCGAACTGTGAAGACTATTTCTTCCTAACAAAGACACGTGTTTCTGTGTGTTATTATGTTATAATTAAGTCTATGATTTGATAGAGCAGTCTGACTGAGCGATGGTAGGCAGCAGCAGGCTCGTAAGCATTCATTCAAAATAGCACTTTCGTGCGTTTTGCCAGCAGCCCTTCGCAATGCATTGCGCTGTTTATGACTTCAAGCCTATCTACTCCTGAGATTAGGCTGGTGTAACCCATGTGAAATGGCTAGCTAGTTAGCTGGGTGCGCGCTAATAGCGTTTCAAACGTCACTCGCTCTGAGACTTGGAGTCGTTTTTTCCCTTCCTCTACATGGGTAACGCTGCTTCAAGGGTGGCTGTTGTCGATGTGTTCCTGGTTCGAGCCCAGGTAGGAGCGAGGAGAGGGACGGAAGCTATACTGTTACACTGGCAATACTAAAGTGCCTATAAGAACATCCAATAGTCAAAGGTATATGAAATACAAATCGTATAGAGAAATAGTCCTATAATTCCTATAATAACTACAACCTAAAACATCTTACCTGGGAATATTGAAGACCCATGTTAAAAGGAACCACCAGCTTTCATATGTTCTCATGTTCTGAGCAAGGAACTTAAACGTTAGCTTTTTTACATGGCACATATTGCACTTTTACTTTCTTCTCCAACACTTTGTTTTTGCATTATTTAAATCAAATTGAACATGTTTCATTATTTATTTGAGGCTAAATAGATTTTATTGATGTATTATATTAAGTTAAAATAAGTGTTCATTCAGTATTGTTGTAATTGTCATTATTACAAATAAATAAATAAAAAAATTGGCTGATTAATCGGCACCGGCTTTTTTTTGGCCCCCCAATAATCGGTACTGGTATCGGCGTTGAAAAATAATAATCGGTCGACCTCTATAGGAGATTATTTAATCAATGAAGGACTGGCCCCGACAAAAAAAAAAATCTTGGTCGACCGAGAGTCCTCTTCTTTTGACCATTTTAAATGTTTAAAATATGTATTTTTCCATATATCGACAAACCCTATGTGTTTTAATAAAATCAACTATATGTAGGCTACTGAGCTTGTCTGATGCTTTAAGCACACTGTGATGTAAATAATTACTGAAGGGAGCCAGAGATCAAGGTAGCCTAGCCAGAAGAAAAAAAAACTGTTCCCAATCCCCCTCCTCCAGCTGCTGCTGGCCTTCGCAGATTCTGCCGTTATCCTCCTGAAGTTGCCTGTAATAGGCTACACAAGGGGTCGGCAACCTTTTCCATTTGAAGTGGCACTTAATCTTACCATTTCTACCGATTTCCGTGCCAGTTATGATTTTCATATGCACATTTTCATGGAATCGTTTTATTCAATTTATAATAAAGTCTTTGTACCTCAATCATTATCATATGTTTAATAAAATGGCAAACTATGTAAAAATAGTCTACATAAAGCCAACAAATAAAAACATTGCCGCCTGCAGGTTGAAAATATTCTGATTTTAAAATAAATATCCTATAAATCTCATTGTCTACTCATGGCCTGTCTGCAAGAAACTTGAAGCATTGTATCAACTTGGTCTGGCCTGAAGCTGGCACTAGCAAACTTGCAACATTGTATAAAATATTCTTGGCCTTCAGAGTTTCCTGTGCCAGTGAGCTCCTGACAGACACAGCTGTATTAATAAATTGGCAACTCGTAAATGGAATGAAATACACCAAAACGTGTTCCTCACAAATGTAGCCTAGGTTGTGCGGTCCGCAAACAACGTGTCCACTCCGACAATGAAAACGGTAAAAGACTGTAATAATAATATATTGAATGCATTAACAGAAATTGCCGTAACTAAACAAACAATGTAGATAAAAAATTATGGGAATTAACGGTAAACATGATACTGGTGTGCCATCCCGCGGCCTCCACAATGGATTAGTCCACTCAGACCAGACAGGTGTGAATCAGACAGGTGTCTCATGCAATAAAAAAATGAAAATATATTTGTGACTGCTCGACTAAAAAAATATTGGTCGACCAGTCGACTAAATGTGGTCAGCCCTAAGACCCGATGTGGGGTCGCCTGATTTGAAAATGGGGTCGCCTGATTTGAAAATGTGGTCGCGAGAGAAACTCAGAAAACAGAAACATTTTACTTGGCTCATTGAACCGGGGTTACATCAGTAACCTCCAATAGCCGGTAGATGCGGTTGTAATAAACAGTGGTTTCTGAATGCCTTTATGGACCAGCACCTGCGGTTTCTGGGAAGGGGCCTTTGCAGGGTCCCCCACACAATGTACACATTTATGATGGCAATGTTGAGCATCCCCCAAAACACATATTTCCACAATTTTCTGCCTGTGCGTCCAACATTGTAATAGCTCCTCAGTTGGTCAAGATGGTCAACCCCGCCCATTTTCTTGTTGTAATCCATTACAAGCTCTGGAACAGATATAATTTCCAACCACTTAACTTCTTATTGGCAGGCGGGACGTTAGCTGGCCAACATCCGGTGAAATTGCAGAGCGCCAAATTCAAAATACAGAAATAGTCAAATTAAACATTCATAAAAATATAAGTATTATACATCGGCTTAAAGATTAACTTCTTGTTAATCCAGCTGCGGTGTCAGATTTCAAAAAGGCTTTACGGTGAAAGTATGCCATGCGATTATCTGAGGACAGCACTCCGCTTACAAAAGCATACAAACATTTTACAACAAAGTAAAGGAATTACAAAAGTCAGAAATAGCGATAAAATTAAACTCTTACCTTTGATCTTCATATGGTTGCAGTCACAAGAGTCCCAGCTAAACAATAAATGTTCGTTTTGTTGGCGCGTTTTGTTCAGTAATCCACTGGCTCAAAGGTGGTCACGACATGCAGACGAATACATCCTAATAGTACCGGTAAAGTTCGTCGAAACATGTCAAACGATGTTTATAATTAATCCTCAGGTTGTCTATTGTCTAAATAATCGATAATATTTCAACCGGACAATAGCATCTTCAATAGAAAGGAAAAACAACGAACGGAGCGCAATCGTTCACGCGCGCCAAACAGCTCTGGTTCATTCTACAGTCCACTTAGAAAATGGTCTCATTCTTCCTAATTTTTCAGAATACAAGCCTGAAACAATGTCTAAAGACTGTTGACATCTAGTGGAAGCCATAGGATCTGCAGTCTGGATCATTTCCCAATACATACAGTATAGGCAGGCATTCAATTGAAAAGTACCCATATCAAAAATATCCCACTTCCTGGATGGATTTTCCTCAGGTTTTCGCCTGCCATGTCAGTTCTGTTATACTCACAGACATTATTTTCACAGTTTTGGAAACTTTAGAGTGTTTTCTATCCAAATCTACCAATTATATGCATATCCTAGCTTTTGGGCCTGAGTAGCAGGCAGTTTAATTCCGAATGCTGCCCCCTAAAAAATATATATTTATGCATATCGGTACTGGTGGGAAAGCTCCAGGTCCATTTTGGAGCGGGTCCTACTTTTTGGACACGTGAAGAGCTCAGACAATGCCAGGAACATTGTGAATTTTGTCATAGAGCTGGACTTGGGCCACAAATGGGGTGCTTTTTAGTTCTGTGTCTTTTGCAAAATAAACTAAAATGAGCTACAGTAATTGTTGTACCAAAACTGAACAGTGGACCCAAAAACCACAATACGTACCAAACCCACGTGAACCGTTACACCCCTGCCCAATACTGATTCACAACAGGCAAGCCAGACATCTCACAGAGTAGGACAGAGAGAACTCTTCTCTGAATACAGTGCAGTGAAAGAGAAGGAGGAGGAGACTTGGAGGGAGAAGAGGAGGCCATTATGTAGTGTGGGTTGGTGAAGGCCAGGGACAGAGAGGGAGAGCAGCAACTCAGTGGACACACAATGGCTCCCTCTGACTGTTCAGTACAGTAGCCTGAGGCTGTGGGCGATGATGAGAATGTCACAGCGGATTGAGTGGAATGTTCACATTCAGAAGCAGACTTCTGTCAGTCATTCTGTAGGTGATCATGTCAATGGGGAGACTGAGGGACACGTTTTATAGGCCTCCATGCTGATAGTGAGAAGATCATGGGAACAGCAGGGACACTAGTCAGAGAATTACTGGGTTAACTCACTCTGTCCTTATCACAACATCGACCCTGCCTGTCTGTCTGTGTCTGCCTCCCTGCACTCTGATAACAATGGCAAATATTCAAAATGATTCAGTTGAGGGCTGCACTGTTTGAGAAGAGATAGCAGCACTATCCAAGAGATAGCAGCACTGTCCCAAACATTTATAGAATTGATTGGAATAGAGCAATAATCTTGTCTAAATAGCCTAAACAGAACCATCACAACATCAATATAATTTGTCAACAAGAACGTCCAAAGTAGCCTACAACATGGAAAAGACAGAGTCAATAACACAAGGCATTTATAGTGCATTAGTTTATTACCATCAAGGTTAGTACTGGAGGTCATCTGTACCAGGAATAAAAAAAATATGCTACTTTCTCTGGGATCCCCAGGTTGGAGTCATTAAAACTCGTTTTTGAACCACTCCACAAATTTCTTGTTAACAAACTATAGTTTTGGCATGTCGGTTAGGACATCTACTTTGTGCATGCCACAAGTAATTTTTCCAACAATTGTTTACAGACAGATTATTTGTCACACTCTTCGTCGTCTGATAATGAGAAATCACTGTCGGACCAATACGCAGCGGGTTGCGTGCTCAACATCATATTTATTAAATACGTTGAACACGGAAAAAAACAAGAAATGCAGAAAACACGACAGGAGACAGTTTTGCAGGCTATGACAACTAGCAGTGCAAAATCAACTACCCACAAAACCCCAGGTGAAAACAAGCTCCTAATATATGACTCTCAATCAGGAACAACGAAGTACAGCTGTTCCTGATCGAGAGCCACACAGACAACAAAGAAATACACAAACCAGAAAACCCCTAGAAAACCAAAAACCAGAACATACACCCAAACCCCGGAACACATAAATATAACACCCCTCTAACCTACACATAACCCCCGGACCACATAGAACAAATACCCTCTGCCACGTCCTGACCAAACTACAATTACAAATAATCCCTAATACTGGTCAGGACGTGACATTATTTCACTTATAATTCACTGTATCACAATTCCAGTGGGTCAGAAGTTTACATACACAAGTTGACTGTACCCTTTAACAGCTTGGAAAATTCCAGAAAATGATGTCATGGCTTTAGAAGCTTCTGAAGGCTAATTGACATCATTTGAGTCAATTGGAGGTGTACCTGTGGATGTAATTCAATGCCTACCTTCAAATTCAGTGCCTCTTTGCTTGACATCATGGGAAAATCAAAAGAAATCAACCAAGACCTCAGAAAACATTTGTAGACCTCCACAAGTCTGGTTCATCCTTGGGTGCAATTTCCAAATGCCTGAAGGTACCACGTTCATCTGTACAAACAATAGTATGCAAGTATAAACACCATGGGATCACGCAGCCGTCATACCGCTCAGGAAGGAGACGCGTTCTGTCTCTTAGAGATGAACGTACTTTGGTGCGAAAAGTGCAAATCAATCCCAGAACAACAGCAAAAGATGTTGTGAAGATGCTGGAGGAACCGGTACAAAAGTATCTATATCCACAGTAAAATGAGACCTATATCGATATAACCTGAAAGTCCGCTCAGCAAGGAAGAAGCCACTGCTCCAAAACCACGATTAAAAAATCCAGACTACGGTTTGCAACTGCACATTACATTTACATTTTACATTTTAGTCATTTAGCAGACGCTCTTATCCAGAGCGACTTACAGTAGGAATTCACATTTCAAACATTTTTTTTTGCATACTGGTCCCCCGTGGGAATCGAACCCACAACCCTGGCGTTGCAAACACCATGCTCTACCAACTGAGCCACATGGGGACAAAGATCGTACTTTTTGGAGAAATGTCCTCTGGTCTGATGAAACAAAAATAGAACTGTTTGGCCATGATGTCCATTGTTATGTTTGGGGGAAAAAGGGGAAGGCTTGCAAGCCGAAGACCACCATCCCAACTGTGAAGCACTGGGTGGCAGCATCATGTTGTGGGGGTGATTTGCTGCAGGAGGGACTGGTGCACTTCACAAAATAGATGGCATCGTGAGGAAGGAAAATTATGTGGATATATTGAAGAAACATCTCAAGACATCAGTCAGGAAGTTAAAGTTTGGTCACAAATGGGTCTTCCAAATGGACAATGACCCGACAGATCTTTACCTTGTCAGGTCGGGGATTCAATCTTGCAACCTTATGGTTAACTAGTCCAACGCTCTAACCACTTGCTTTACATTGCACTCCACGAGGAGCCTGCCTGTTACGCGAATGCAGTAAGAAGCCAAGGTAAGTTGCTAGCTAGCATTAAACTTATCTTATAAAAAACAACCAATCAATCATAATCACTAGTTAACTACACATGATTGATGATATTACTAGTTTATCTAGCCTGTCCTGCGTTGCATATAATCGCTTAGGTACACGTTGCTCCAACCATAAACATCAATGCCTTTCTTAAAATCAATACACAAAGATACATTTTTAAACCTGCATATTTAGTTAATATTGCCTGCTAACATTAATTTCTTTTAACTAGGGAAAAGTGTCACTTCTCTTGCAAACAGAGTCAGGGTATATGCAGCAGTTTGGGCCGCCTGGCTCATTGTGAACTGTGAAGACTATTTCTTCCTAACAAAGACAGCCGACTTCGCCAAACGGGGGATGATTTAACAAAAGCGCATTTGCGAAAAAGCACAATCGTTGCACGACTGTACCTAACCATAAACATCAATGCCTTTCTTAAAATCAATACACAGAAGTATATATTTTTAAACCTGCATATTAGGTAAAAGAAATCCAGGTTAGCAGGCAATATTAACCAGGTGAAATTGTGTCATTTTGCGTTCATTGCACGCAGAGTCAGGGTAAATGCAACAGTTTGGGCCACCTGGCTCGTTGCGAACTAATTTGCCAGAATTTTATGTAGTTATGACATAACATTGAAGGTTGTGCACTGTAACAGGAATATTTAGACTTAGGGATGCCACCCGTTAGATAAAATACGGAAAGGTTCCGTATTTCACTGACAGGAAAAACGTTTTGTTTTCGAGATGATAGTTTCCGGATTCGACCATATTAATGACCTAAGGCTCGTATTTCTGTGTGTTATTATGTTATAATTAAGTCTATGATTTGATAGAGCAGTCTGACTGAGCGATGGTACGAGCAGCAGGCTCGTAAGCGTGCGTTTGCCAGCAGCCCTTCGCAATGCATTGCGCTGTTTATGACTTCAAGCCTGTCAACTCCCAAGATTAGGCTGGTGTAACCGATGTGAAATGGCTAGCTAGTTAGCCGGGTGTGCGCTAATTGCGTTTCAAACGTCACTCGCTCTGAGACTTAGAGTAGTTTTTCCCGTTGCTCTACATGGGTAACGCTGCTTCGAGGGTGGCTGTTGTCAATGTGTTCCTGGTTCGAGCCCAGGTAGGAGCGAGGAGAGAGACGGAAGCTATACTGTTACACTGGCAATACTAAAGTGCCTATAACATCCAATAGTCAAAGGTATATGAAATACAAATCGTATAGAGAAATAGTCCTATAATTCCTATAATAACTACAACCTAAAACGTCTTACTGAAGACTCATGTTAAAATGAACCACCAGCTTTCATATGTTCTCATGTTCTGAGCAAGGAACTTAAACGTTAGCTTTTTTACATGGCACATATTGCACTTTTACTTTCTTCTCCAACACTTTGTTTTGGCATTATTTAAACCAAATTGAACATGTTTCATTATTTATTTGAGGCTAAATTGATTTTATTGATGTATTATATTAAGTTAAAATAAGTGTTCATTCAGTATTTGTCACGTCCTGGCCAGTATAAGGGTTAATTAGTATTGTAGTTTGGTCAGGACGTGACAGAGGGTATTTGTTTTATGTGGTTCAGGGTGGTGTGTTTGGTTAAAGGGTGTTTGATTTAGTATTTCCGGGGTTTTGGTTTATAGTCTATGTTTATGTATTTCTATGTCTAGTCTGGTGAGTGTGTTTCTATGTTGTGTTGATTGGGGTTGGGACTCTCAGTTGAAGGCAGGTGTTGTCTATCTGCCTTTGATTGAGAGTCCCATATATTGGGGTGTGTTTGTGATTCGTGGGTGATTGTTCTGTGTTAAGCTTAGCATGGCCAGACTGTTAGTTGTTGTTAGTTCGTTCATTTTTCTTGGTTTGTTATTTTGGTGTTCATTTTGTGGAAGTTAATAAATCTCAAAATGAGCATACACGTACCTGCTGCGTTTTGGTCCTCCTTCACCGACGACAATCGTGACAGAATCACCCACAACTCAAGGACCAAGCAGCAGAGGAAGGAGCAGACGGCGTTCGAGTTGGACTGGCGGGAGAAGTGGACTTGGGAGGAAGTTCTGGACGGGGCCGGACCTTGGCACCAGGCTGGGGAATATCGCCGCCCGCAGTGGGAAATTGAGGCAGCCAAGGCAGAGAGGCGGTGGTACGAGGCCAGAGACGCGCTGAGGGAGAAGCACGAGAGGCACCCCCAAGAATTTTTTTGGGGGGGGCACACGGGTAGTTTGGCTAGGCGAAAGAAGAGCCAGAAGCCAGCTACCCGTGGTTATATGGAGGAGCGTATGGGGTGGAGAGCGCTATGTTTCGCTGAGAAGCGCACTATCTCACCCATACGCACGCACAGTCCGGTGCGAGTTATTCCAGCCCCTCGCAGGTGCCGTGCTAGAGCGGGCATCCAGCCTGGTAGGAGGATGCCTGCGCAGCGCATCTGGTCGCCGGTACGCCTCCGAGGACCAGGCTACCCAACTCCCGCTCTACGCACGGCTACCATCAGGCCCCTGCACAGCCCAGTCTGCCCTGTACGAGCACTCCGCTCGTACAGGGCTACTAGTTCCATCCAGCCAAGGCGGGTTGTGCAGGAGGTAAGATCTAGACCGGCTGTGCGCCTCCATAGCCCTGGGTTTCCAGCTCCTGTCTCTCGTGCGGACCCGGAAGTGCGTCAACCCAGTCCGACTCGTCCTGTTCCCGCTCCCCGCACTAGCCTGCAAGTGCGTAAACCCAGCCTCGCCAGTCAACAGTCGTCGGAGCTGCCCGCCAGTCAACAGTCGTCGGAGCTGTCCGCCAGTCAACAGTCGTCGGAGCTGCCCGCCAGTCAACAGTCGTCGGAGCTGCCCGCCAGTCAACAGTCGTCGGAGCTGCCCGCCAGTCAACAGTCGTCGGAGCTGCCCGCCAGTCAACAGTCGCCGGAGTGGCCAGACTGCGCTGAACTGCCGGAGTGGCCAGACTGCGCTGAACTGCCGGAGTGGCCAGACTGCCCTGAACTGCCGGAGTGGCCAGACTGCCCTGAACTGCCGGAGTGGCCAGACTGCGCTGAACTGCCGGAGTGGCCAGACTGCGCTGAACTGCCGGAGTGGCCAGACTGCGCTGAACTGCCGGAGTGGCCAGACTGCGCTGAACTGCCGGAGTGGCCAGACTGCGCTGAACTGCCGGAGTGGCTGCCCTGAACTGCCGGAGTGGCCAGACTGCCCTGAACGGCCAGACTGCCCTGAACTGCCGGAGTGGCCAGACTGTCCCGAGTTGCCAGACTGCCCAGACTGTCCCGAGTTGCCAGACTGCCCAGACTGTCCCGAGTTGCCAGACTGCCCAGACTGCCCCGAACTGCCAGAGTGGCCCGACTGCCGGGAAAGGCCTGAACCGGAGCCACCTCCTGATATAGGTGGGTTGGGGAGGAGGGGTGTAGCACAGTGCCGTCGTTGACGGCAGCCACCCTCCCTTCCCTCCCTTTAGTAGAGGGGAATTTTTGTTTTGTTGTTTGGGGTTGTTGTTTTTGTTTTGTTTTTTGTTTTAAAGGTGCTTCCGGGGTTAGCACCTTTAAGGGGGGGTACTGTCACGTCCTGGCCAGTATAAGGGTTAATTAGTATTGTAGTTTGGTCAGGACGTGACAGAGGGTATTTGTTTTATGTGGTTCAGGGTGGTGTGTTTGGTTAAAGGGTGTTTGATTTAGTATTTCCGGGGTTTTGGTTTATAGTCTATGTTTATGTATTTCTATGTCTAGTCTGGTGAGTGTGTTTCTATGTTGTGTTGATTGGGGTTGGGACTCTCAGTTGAAGGCAGGTGTTGTCTATCTGCCTTTGATTGAGAGTCCCATATATTGGGGTGTGTTTGTGTTTGTGATTCGTGGGTGATTGTTCTGTGTTAAGCTTAGCCAGACTGTTAGTTGTTGTTAGTTCGTTCATTTTTCTTGGTTTGTTATTTTGGTGTTCATTTTGTGGAAGTTAATAAATCTCAAAATGAGCATACACGTACCTGCTGCGTTTTGGTCCTCCTTCACCGACGACAACCGTGACAGTATTGTTGTAATTGTCATTATTACAAATAAATAAAGAAAGAAATTGGCCGATTAATTGGTATCGGCTTTTTTTTTTGGGCCTCCAATAATCGGTATCGGTGTTGAAAAATCATAATCGGTCGACCTCTAATATTTATATCCAAAAATCTCAGTTTACATTGGCGCGTTATGTTCAGTAATGTTTTGGCTACAAAACATCCGGTGATTTTGCAGAGAGCCACATCAATTTACAGAAATACACATCATAAACTTTGATGAAAGATACAAGTGTTATGCATAGGATAATAGATAAACTTTCCTTAATGCAACCGCTGTGTCAGATTTCAAAAAAGCTTTACGGTGAAAGCACACCATGCGATAATCTGAGTACAGCGCTCAGCCACCAAAACAAGCCATACATGTTGTGGAGTCAACAAAAGTCAGAAATAGTGTTATAAATATTCACTTACCTTTGATGATCTTCATCGGAATGCACTCCCAGGTATCCCAGTTCCACAATACATTTTTCGTTTTGTTCGATAAAGTTAGTCTTTATGTCCAAATACCTCCCTTTTTGTTTGCGCGTTTAGTTCACTATTCCAAATGCACAAGGCGCGGGCACTAAGTCCAGACGAAAAGTAAAAAAAGTTCCATTACAGTTTGTAGAAACATGTCAAACGATGTATAGAATCAATCTTTAGGATGTTTTTATCATAAGTCTTCAATAATATTCCAACCGGACAATTCCTTTGTCTTTAGAAATGAAAGGGAATGGAGCACGTGCTCACGGCTGTTCGCGTGACTAAACTAAAGGCTTTCACCTGGGCCATCTGCTTAGAGTGCTCTTATTCGCTCCCCTTTCACAATAGAAGCCTGAAACAACTTCTAAAGACTGTTGACATCTAGTGGAAGCCTTAGGAAGTGCAATCTGACCAAATTTACACTGTATATTGGACAGGCAATCACTTGAAAAACTACAAACCTCAGATTTCTTACTTCCTGGTTGGATTTTTGTCAGGTTTTCACCTGCCATATGAGTTCTGTTATACTCACAGACATCATTCAAACAGTTTTAGAAACTTCAGTGTTTTCTATCCAAATCTACTAATAATATGCATATCTTAGCTTCTGGGCCTGAGTAGCAGGCAGTTTACTCTGGGCACGCTTTTCATCCGAATGTGAAAATACTGCCCCCCCAGCCCAAAGAGGTTAACTGACTTGCCTAGTTAAATGAAAAGTTGTCCTGTTGGAAGGTCCTGAGAGCTTTGGAGCAGGTTTTCATCAAGGATCTCTCTATACTTTGCGCTGTTCATCTTTGCCTCGATCCTGACTAGTCTCCCAGGTCCCCCGCTGAAAAACACCCCCACAGCATGATGCTGCCACCACCATGCTTTACTGTAGAAGATGGTGCCAGGTTTCCTCCAGACGTGACCTTGGCATTCAGGCCAAAGAGTTCAATCTTGGCTTCATCAGACCAGAGAATCTTGATTCTCGTGGTCTGAGGGTCCTTTAGGTGCCTTTTGGCAAACTCCAAGCGGGCTGTCATGTGCCTTTTACTGAGGAGTGGCTTCCGTCTGTCCACTCTAGCATAATGGCCTGATTGGTGGAGTGCTGCAGAGATGGTTGCCCTTCTGGAAGGTTCTCCCATCTCCACAGAGGAACCTTAGAGCTCTCTCAGAGTGACAGTCGGGTACCTTGGCACCTCCCTGACCAAGGTTCTTCTCCCCCGATTGCTCAGTTTGGCCAGGTGGCCAGCTCTAGGAAGAGTCTTGGTGCTTCCAAACTTCTTTGTTTTTGCTCTTAGCCAGAGCAATTTACCGTAGTGAGTGCATACATTTTCATTCGTACTGGTCCCCTGTGGGAATCAAACCCACAACCCTGGCGTTGCAAGTGCCATGCTCTACCAACTGAGCCACACGGGACCATGCTGTCCTCTCCCTGTAAAATTCTCCCAGACTTTTATCATAACTAACACGTGTCCATCCTCCTTTCCTCTAGGTGAGTCTGCTGGGCTATGGAACTCTAGAGCATCACATCAAAACACCTGCCATCCTGTTGTCAGCAATCCGCAGATTTTCAATGCCCACATTTTGCGGGTGACCAAATGCAATAAAGTTTTGTATAACAACTAATTTTTGTTTTATTGTAAGATTACAAAACAATAACTTTTTCATAGCATGTTGGTCTTCAAAATTGTACTAACTTCTGTGATAACTTAAACATCAAGACAAATACACTTAGAGCTTATGATTTAAAATGTCTAAAATAAATGCAAGTCTCATGTCCAGAGTGAATACATTTTTATTAATGTATATCATACAGGTGTCTCAACTAAAATATATATCCCACATGACTAAAGAATGGCACAAAGTGAATATGTCGGTGCTTGCGTCCGTAGCAGTTTGTATTCATTTGAGTGGTTACATACAATACATGTTGACAGAATGACTGCGAGACTGTTGTTGTACTCCCAGGTAAGGCCCTTGCTTCCGGGAACCACTGAAGTATTCAGTCAGGAAGCTTGAAGATGTGTATCATCATTAGAGCTGACCCCATGTAGTCGACTGGTAGATTATTTGGTTGATAGGCTGTTGGTCGACCGAGATTTCTTAAATCGAGCAGTTGCAATATTTTTTTTGTTATGGTGCACAATACTCCTGTCTGATTTGCGCCTGTCTCAGTGGACTAATCCGTTGCGGAGGTCACAGGGATGGCACAGTCCATCACTCTAAGACGTGATACTGAAATTGTATATGGCTATATTATGTTAAAATAATGGTGCAGCACTAATAAATCTAATATTATTTTATAACATGCGCTTTCTCTCGCGTTGGATACAGCCACTGTCCCCGGTTCTTAAACAATCTTCAGTGCGCCGTAGAATTGGTGCCTTTCCCTATGTTGCTATGTGGATAATCAAAAAATGAACTAGCATATTGGGATTAGAAGAATGCATCGGGGGCAGCAGCAGAGAGGAGGAAACAGCCCTTGCCTTAGCCTAATTGTCTAAGAAAATGGAGGTCTATAATCAATAGCCTAACTTTTAATGTACCTGGCTTTATAAGTAATCCATATATATCTACAGAAATAAGACAGATGTTGCTTCTGTTGCCTGTTTGAGTGTTAGTTTAATAGCCTTTGTGAGCACCATGCCTCATGCAATGGCAAAATGTCAGGTAAAGCAATTTCACAGATTCGGGTGTTGTTAGTCTTAGCTATGCTGTATTAAAGGCTTTACCATTGTTTTTGTTAGAACAGACTGGTATTACTAATCATTTATTTAGTGTTTACACTGTTCCTAACAGGCAGAAAAATTATATTGTAATCTAACAGCACCTGTTTGTCACTGTCAACATATGCACGCAGCTCTCGCTCCTATACTCTCCTTTTTCTTGATCTCTTTATTGTTATTACAATTATTATTATGATCATCATTATAATAAGTAATGTCGTTATCATTGGTAGGCTTAGTATAGTGGCCTTGTATAACCACCATCGAGCTGTAGGCCTAAGAGCACATCCTGTTGGTCTTAATACCGTAACTTACTGAGGCCTGTATTTCAATATATAGGCTACTGTATCAATCATTCATTCATTCATGCCACCACACAGCATACGAGACATTCATGCTTTGAAATGCAATCAAGCATTTTAGTTTTAAAATTAAATAACAAAGGGAGCTTTGAATAATTAGCCTAAACAATAAATACATTCACGAATGCTTACGACTGTTTTTAGTCTGCTGTAGTAAAGGCTTTATCTTTTTTTTTTTACAGAATCTCTCGTACACTTATTTATTGAGTGTTTACACTTCCAAATGGTCAGAAATAATAATAATAATAATAATATTGTAATGTAACAGCTGTTTGGCACACATAATACTCACGCTAGACTTGCTCCTATACCCTCCCCTTTTCTTGATATCCAGTAGTTTCCACAACTAAGTTAAATGTTTTCCACAGATCTGACTTCCCCTCCTGTCCTGAGCAACAAGTAAACATTTGTCCGTTTCGAGTTTCTTTTTCACGTCCTCTGCATCCATTTTGCTGTCGACATTACTGTGTTCGGAATTCGTTATAACCAATTTATCGATTTGATTACGATAGGCTATAGGTTAGGCCCTATTGGTCACATGCATGCGATGCTTACATGTTTCACGTAAAGAGAGCAAGGGTTGAGGGAATAGGGAATATTTTTTATAAACAAATGAGGGATTTCTGTAACAGACCTTTTCAGTCAGGAACAAGTAAGAAAGTAAATGGCTAAAATGATGTTGCAGCTTCAGCACGGACAGCGCAATAAACACTTGCTGTGCTATGGTGCCTTTTCGCTGCAGTAGGGAGGAGAGTGAGACAACGTGCGCCAGTCACACAGGCACTCGCTGTCATTTTTTTAACACAGTGTAACCATTGGGTTCTTTCTTGAGTCATTTGGGTGTCTTAATTATTTAATCAAACAGTATGCTTAAAGCATCAGACAAGCTCAGTACATATGTAGTGCAAGTCAATATTAGGAAGGTGTTCTTAATGTTTGGTATACTCAGTGTATATACAGGCAGTTTGTGGGACTGGTAACAGATAAAGACTGACTGATGCTGTTGAAATGCAGTTCTTTAGGAGAAATGACCACACAGGATTTGTGTACATCTTGCCAGCCAAGGACGACAAGGTTTGGGTGGCTGCAGGTCAAGTTGTCCAGTCCCTGTGTCCTTTTTGGACAACGGAGAGGAGGCACCATTTCATAGAGCCTGTGCTGGCAGATTGAATGGTGTGAAATTAATACAAAGCATGAGTTTGAAAAACAAAGTTTAATTGAGTTTTTGTATGTTTATTCTGTTACTCAGTAGGTGATTGATAATAGTATTTAATATTTTAAATAAAACATTTAATTTAATGATCTAGAATGAAATTATTAAAACATACATTTGAAATGGAGTGCAGTGAGGTATGCAGCACTCTAATTCGCAATGAAAATAGACATTTTCAAGTAAAGAATTGTAAATGCATTCTTTAGCACATTTTGTGCATTTATGGTTGGTTAAGACACTTTGATAGCCTACGCAATAACTATTCAAGATACTGGTGATTTCTTGGCTCTTTTGAGGTACACTGCGTTTTCAGATGACAACAACAGTATTATGATGAAGTTTGGTGAAAAAATCTTTAGTATATAACCACTCATTTTGTACATTTTCATCGTTGTTTTTGTGTGTAGCCAAGCCTTACTTTCAAAGTGGCTATTAATATTTTACCCTAAGACTTTGAGATTCACAGACATTTGCTGATGTGTCCGTTCTCCCAAAAATGCATGTCCATTTCCGTCACATCTATAACGCAAGTTCTGTTGTGCCGTTACTTCAAAGTGGTATTACTTAGAATTTTGTGTCAACACTTCCCCTGTAGGGTTCTACAAATATACACGTTAACATTTTAATTTATGCTTGATAAGTCAATTCTGTGAGACATTTTGTTTCTTATTTTGTAACATCCATAACGCTGGAATTGTCCTAAAGTAAAATAAGTCAGAAGCCAGATGGCATTGCCAAGTTCATGCATTTTACCAACAAAAATCATATACACATATAAGAGACAATTACTTTCAAGCAGATCATTGTAGTTTTATTCTAGGACTTCAGGCCGAGGAGTCATAGCTACTTGTTTGTAGAACCGGTGTCTTCACCAGATATTGTCCCCAGTCTGCTCCAGTCTTCACCTGAACGATCATCACAGGCAAAATCACAGGCTGTGTCATGCACTTGAGACGTTGCTTACTAGCGCACGTGCTTCACACATCTTTTTCTTTAGCAGCCTGGGAAAAAAATAGTACATATATTCATAATTGTTTTTGCCATGAGACTGGGTGTATATTCTATTTATATTGGCAAATTTAACTTGCAACATGGCCTTTAACAGTAAGATGGAAACTCCCATTCTGTAAAAGTCTACTATGCTCCTGTAATTAAGTCAGAGTTTTCCTCAGACCTCCCTTCCCTCAGACCTCCACACCCTATTGTGCCTGAGAAGTCTTTACATCTGTACAGCCCAAGATACAGCTTCAATAGCTATCTATAGCTTTTCATCTTCTCTTCCCTGCACAGGATTTCATTCTCTGTATGTAAAATAGTAGGCTATATAAGAGCTTGTCTGTTGAGTGTTTCTGAGATGAGTGGCATGACTGTAAAGGGACAGCTCTGGTTGGTTGCCTTGGGTTTTAGCCCCCTGCCTAGCAGAGTCAGAGCAAGTATGCCCTATATTTCTGAAGGGATTTAATAATTCCTCTGGCCTGTGTGTGTGTGTGTGTGTGTGTGTGTGTGTGTGTGTGTGTGTGTGTGTGTGTGTGTGTGTGTGTGTGTGTGTGTGTGTGTGTGTGTGTGTGTGTGTGTGTGTGTGTGTGTGTGTGTGTGTGTGTGTGAGTTAGTCATGGGGAGTTAGCATGTCAGACACAGGGCGTTAGACTCCCACTGCAGCACTGAGGATTAGTTGAAATTAGCCCACACACATCTCCCCCACCATTCAGGGCAGGGACCCAGGCTTTGGGTCAAAGGTAATTGAAGGTAGTGTGTGTGAGGGCCTGCGGAACTGCACATTTTCCGACCTGTAGCTAAGTTAAGCGGCTTTGATGTTGCTTCCTCCTAGACACTGATCTAAGGTGAGTTTTGCATTCCTCACTCCCCCTTAATGGTTACATAAGGGTTGGGGGAGGGAAACTGATCCTAGGTCTGTGTCTACGGCCAACTTGTACCTCAAGCAAGGTAAGCAAACTCACTTGGTAGGCTTGCTATTATAATAGCAGGAACAGTACCTGCCTGGTTTCAGTTGATGTGTGGATGATTGTATGCAAAGTTCCATGCGCTCAAATGTGCACACATTTACAAATCAAATCAAATTGTATTGGTCACATACAAATGGTTAGCAGATGTTAATGCGAGTGTAGCGAAATGCTTGTGCTTCTAATTCCGACAGTGCAGTAAATCTAACAAGTACTCTAACAAATTCACAACGGCTACCTTATACACACAAATGTAAAGGGATGAATAAGAATATGTACATATAAATATATGGATGAGAGATGGTCGTGTGGCATAGGCAAGATGTGGTAGATGGTATAGAATACAGTTATACAGTTGAAGTCGGAAGTTTACCTACACTTAGGTTGGAGTCATTAAAACTAGTTTTTCAACCACTCCACACATTTTTTGTTAACAAACTATAGTTTTGGCAAATTCGGTTAGGACACCTACTTTGTGCATGACACAAGTAATTTTTCCAACAATTGTTTACAGGCAGATTTTTTCACTTATAATTCAGTGTATCACAATTCCAGTGGGTCAGAAGTTTACATACACTAAGTTGACTGTGCCTTTAAACAGCTTGGAAAATTCCAGAAAATGATGTCATGGCTTTAGAAGCTTCTGATAGTGTCACAGTCGTCTTCGTCTTCAGAAGAAATAGAAAAGTCCTCATCAGAAAAAGTAGACCAATACGCAGCCGAGGTCGTGTTCATCTTTGAGTTTAATTAATCGATCACTTGAACACTATACAAAAACAATAAACAACGACAGTGCAACAGTTTTGCAGGCTATACAAAAACGCAGTGCAAAAACAATTCCCCACAAAAGACACACACAAACACACCCTAATATATGGGACTCTCAATCAAAGGCAAATGGACAACACCTGCCTTCAATTGAGAGTCCCAACCCCAATTGACCACACATAGACATACAACAGCTAGATCAATCCTAGACATACATAACAAGGAACAGTGCCCAAAAACCCCGGAATACACAAATCCCCTACAACAAACACACCACCCCGAATACCATAAAACGAATACCCTCTGCCACGTCCTGACCAAACTACAATAACAATTAACCCTTCTACTGGCCAGAACGTGACAGATAGGCTAATTGACATAATTTGAGTCAATTGGAGGTGTACCTTTGGATGCATTTCAATGCCTACCTTCAAACTCAGTGCCTCTTTGCTTGACACCTCGAAAACCATAATGACTTGGAGAAGATCTGCAAAGAGGAGTGAGATGTGTGCAAGCCTGGTGGCCAACTACCAGAAACGTCTGACCTCTGTGATTGCCAACAAGGGTTTTGCCACCAAGTACTAAGTCATGTTTTGCAGAGGGGTCAAATACTTATTTCCCTCATTAAAATGCAAATCATTTTATAACATTTTTGACATGCGTTTTTCTGGATTTTTTTGTTGTTATTCTGTCTCTCACTGTTCAAATAAACCTACCATTAAAATTATAGACGGATCATTTCTTTGTCAGTGGGCAAACGTACAAAATCAGCAGGGGATCAAATACTTTTTTCCCTCACTGTACCTTTATTACATCAATTTTTTTAAAGTGGCCAGAGATTTGAGTCTGTATGTTGGCAGCAGCCTCTCTGTGTTAATGATGGCTGTTTAACAGTCTGATGGCCTTGAGATTGAAGCTGTTTTTCAGTCTCTCGGCCCCAGCTTTGATGCACCTGTACTGACCTCGCTTTCTGGCTGATAGCGGGGTGAACAGGCAGTGGCTCGGGTGGTTATTGTCCTTGATGATCTTTTTGGCCTTCCTGTGACATCGGGTGCTGTAGGTGTCCTAGAGGGCAGGTAGTTTGCCCCCGGTGATGCGTTTTGCAAACCGCACTACCCTCTGGAGAGCCTTGCCGTTGTGGGCAGAGCAGTTTCCGTATCAGGCGGTGATACAGCCCGACAGGACGCTCTCGATTGTGCATCTGTAAAAGTTTGTGAGTGTTTTAGGTGACAAGCCAGCGCTGTTGCCCATTCTTCACCACGCTGTCTGTGTGGGTGGACCATTTCAGTTTGTCCGTGATGTGTACGCCGAGGAACTTAACTTTCCACCTTCTCCACTACTGTCCCGTCGATGTGGATGGGGGGATGCTCCCTCTGCTGTTTCCTGAAGTCCACGATCATCTCCTTTGTTTTGTTGACGTTGAGTGAGAGGTTGTTTTCCTGACACCACGCTCCGAGGGCCCTCACCTCCTCCCTGTAGAGACGTCTCGTTGTTGTTGGTAATCAAGCCTACCACTGTAATGTCGTCTGCAAACTTGATGATTGAGTTCTAGGCGTGCATGGCCACGCAGTCTTGGGTGAACAGGGAGTACAGTAGGGGGCTGAGAACGCACCCTTGTGGGGCCCCAGTGTTGAGGATCAGCGGGGTGGAGATGTTGTTTCCTACCTTCACCACCTGGGGGTGGCCCATCAAAGTCCAGGACCCAGTTGCACAGGGCGGGGTCGAGACCCAGGGTCTCGAGCTTATTGACGAGTTTGGAGGGTGTTCAATGCTAAGCTGTAGTCAATGAACAGCATTCTTACATGGGTATGCCTCTTGTCCAGATGGAATACAATGTATGTTGTTCAAGCTAAATACACACACACACACACACACACACACGCCCAGTGTGAGGGATTGCAGACTTTTGCCATATTACTTTTTATTTTATTTTCTGTAGCGCATAAATAGCTAACAGCTGACTAATGTGAACTCTGAAGTGATGTGATCTTTCAAAGGAAGGACTGCTGTTTACATCATAGGAAGGGTGTTTCCTGCCTTCCAGGCCTACTGGCATTACACTATGAAGACCAGGCAGATTTCACACTGATAGACTGGTAGAGTTAGGCTTGATAAGTTCCCGCTGGTGTACAATTGTTATTAGTATGATTCTAATTACCCTTTTGTGTGTGTGATCATAATTGCTCACTCATGTTCCCACTGCGCTGCTAAGTTTACCTTACGATGGTTGTCTGAACTTTGTGGATTCTCCACCAATCAGAGGTTTTTTGCTACTCTTTCCCAGCCAATCAGGGTTGTTTGTTATAAAGAGAGCCAGCCAATCCCTGTAGTGATATGTGTGCTCTGGCCAGAAATCAACTACCACACACAAACACATACACACTCGGTCATTCATCAATCTGTGCACCCAGGGCTGTAACCACAGCCACCGCCTGCCTTAACCACAGTTGGGTCAGAGGTCACAGGAAATGTCACTCACCAGACAACATATTCCGTTCTTGCCTCGAAGGTTGCATTGATCCCCCTACTGGATTTTTGGAATTTATGCATATGGGCAGCTTGTACCTTCTCTGATTCAGAGGGGTTGGGTTAAATGCGGAAGACACATTTCAGTTGAATGCATTCAGTTGTACCACTGACTAGGTATCCTAATGCAACAGTTCTAGTGCTACAGTAGCTCCCTCCCTCTTAGCCAGCCCTCTCTTAGCTAAGTGCAGGGCTGGCCTGTCTATGGTTACCTTGGAGATGCTTGGCCAAGGTAAACAGTAGGAGCAGTGTTGGAGCTGAATCGACCAGTGTCTGTCTCTAGCCCCTGATCCCTAGAGTGGACCTGTGTGTGTGGCTGGCTATGGAAAGCCTGGCTAGGGTTAACAACTTAAGAGCCCCTATTCATCCTATCCACAGCTCCTCCTCTGTTTTCAAGCCACACCAGACAGACAGAGCAGAAGGGTACTGTTAGGCTATTCACTGCTTAGATTGGTGATGTAGCAGCAAACTTTCAATATACATTCAATATTACCCCTGGGAGAACTGAGGGAGGGTTGTACTGTATGAATTGAAACGAGTGGTTTCTAGTAGAGGGCTGCATTCCTGAGGTTCCCGAAAAAGGCTGCGGTGTGGTCAGCATTTTTCATGCTGCGGGTCGGTCAGACAGACAACTTTGGGATGAAAATATTTTTGTTGTCCCGCAGATTATTTGGAAATAATCATCTTTCTGCTTTGTATGCATTAGCCTACCTATTGTATTAAAAGTACATTTTTCATATTATTCAAACACAGAATTTGCTGCTTCAACTTCAGTAGTCTACCTCTCCTAGTTGGGCGTCTGAGTTCAAGTCTGAGTTCTAGTATGTGTGGTCTCATTGAAATAGAGTAGACTGCCTACAAGGGCGGAGAATCACGTGGTAGTTAACTTAAATTCTGAAATTAACTTGAATATGATTAGACTAGTTTACAACAGTGTCTGTGAATAAATATTGATAATGGAAAGAAGTGGAGGGTGCTCAACCAATGTGAGTCGAGGTGCAATCAAAAAATGTAATCATCATGGAAAAGGCACAAAGCGAGCATATGTTAGGCTACTATGGTGAGCGAGCATTGCACCTTTTCATTTTCAATAAGTATTGATTACCCATTTATTTGTCTTTGCCTGCAAATCAGCCTCCTGAAAGGTAGGCAAAATTTTCCTTCACTCTGCGGTCCAACTCATCCCAAAATATCCCAATTGGGTTGAGGTCGGGGGGTTGTGGAGGCCAGGCCATCTGACGCAGCACTTCATCACTCTCCTTTGTCAAATAGCCCTTACACAGCCTAAAGGTGTGTTGGGTCATTGTCCTGTTGAAAAACAAATGCTAGTCCTAAACGCAAACCAGATGGGATGGAATATCGCTTCAGCATGCTGTGGTAGCCATGCTGGTTAAGTGTGCCTTGAATTCTAAATAAATCACCAACCGTGTCACCAGCAAAGCACCATCACACCTCCTCCATGCTTCACGGTGGGAACCACACATGCGGAGATCATCCGTTCACCTACTCTGCGTCTCACAAAGACATGGCGGTTGGAACCAAAAATCTCACATTTGGACTCACCGGTCTAATGTCCATTGCTCGTGTTTCTTGGCCCAAGCAAGTCTCTTCTTCCTATTGGTGTCATTTAGAGTTACCAGTCTCAGAAAGTGCAGCCCAAATAAATGCTTCACAGAGTTCAAGTAACAGACACATCACAAGATCAACTGTTCAGAGGAGACTGCGTGAATCAGGCCTTCATGGTCGAATTGCTGCAAAGAAACTACTACTTAAGGACACCAATAACAAGAAGAGACTTGCTTGGGCCAAGAAACACGAGCAATGGACATTAGACCGGTAGAAATCTGTCCTTTGGTCTGATGAGTCCAAATTTGAGATTTTTTGTTCCAACCGCCGTGTCTTTGTGAGACACAGATTAGGTGAATGGATGAACTCCACATGTGTGGTTCCCACTGTGAAGCATGGAGGAGGAGGTGTGGGGGTGCTTTGCTGCTCACACTGTGATTTATTCAGAATTCAAGGCACACTTAACCAGCATGGCTACCACAGCATTCTGCAGCAATACACCAGTCCCACTAAGCGCAAACCAGATGGGATATCATTTGTTTTTCAACACCTACAGACTGTGTGAGGGCTATTTGACCAAGAAGGAGAGTGATGTAGTGCTGCGTCAGATGACCTGGCCTCCACAATGACCCGACCTCAACCCAATTGAGATGGTTTGGGATGAGTTGGACCGCAGAGTGAAGGAAAAGCAGCCAACAAGTGCTCAGCATATGTGGGAACTCCTTCAAGACCATCGGAAAAGCATTCCAGGTGAAGCTGGTTGAGAGAATGCCAAGTGTGTGCAAAGCTTTCAAGAATATAAAATATATTTTGATTTGTTTACAGTTTTTGGTTACTACATGATTCCATATGTGTTATTTCATAGTTTTCATGTCTTCAGTATATTTTTTACAGTGTAGAACATAGTAAATGAATGGAATGAGTAGGTGTGTCCAAACTTTTGACTTGTACTGTATGTATTGGATAACGGCACAATCATTTGGGCTTTTTGGGGCTTGGCCTCATTAAATGTCTTTAATATAGGGCTCATACATTTATTTTATTTTTAAAAATGTATTTCACCTTTATTTAACCAGGTAGGCTAGTTGAGAACAAGTTCTCATTTACAACTGCGACCTGGCCAAGATAAAGCAAAGCAGTTCGACACATACAACAACACAGAATTACACATGGAATAAACAAGCTTCCAGTCAATAATACAGTAGAAAAAGTCTATATACAGTGTGTGCAAATGAGGTAGGATAAGGGAGGTAAGGCAATAAATAGGCCATGGTGGCGAAGTAATTACAATATAGCAATTACACACTGGAATGGTAGATGTGCAGAAGATGAATGTGCAAGTAGAGATACTGGGGTGCAAAGGAGCAAGATAAATAAATACAGTATGGGGATGAGGTAGTTGGATGGGCTATTTACAGATAGCCTATGTACAGGTGCAGTGATCTGTGAGCTGCTCTGACAGCTGGAGCTTAAAGCTAGTGAGGGAGATATGAGTCTCCAGCTTCAGTGATTTTTGCAGTTCGTTCCAGTCATTGGCAGCAGAGAACTGGAAGGAAAGTAATGTATGGCTCATCAGTCTGAAGTAGCATCAGTCTTGAATTTTCGGTCAAAGCTTTAATCAATGCTTTATTATGCTTTTGAAAGACACTTCCGGTTTTGGCAGGAAATACCGGGTTACCTGGGAGAAAAGTGATTTATTCTTGGGATGGAACATTTTGTCAAATACCGGGAAAATATTCCACCCTAGTTGTTCTGATATATGATTAAATTGACTATCGTGAAATGACATTGACGCTATATAGTGAAATGCAAGACTATACTCTATTTGAACTTTACAAATCACAACTGTGCAGTTTTATTAGTTAGGCTGTATCAGTTTGTTCAAAATGAAGTGTAAATGAATTAACTAAACCTTATTTTTTCTGTCATACTAAGATTATTTAATGAGAATGTTACTGTAATATCATAAATAAAGGGAAAAAATTTCACAGTCTGGAATGATCTAGTCATTAACTTCTCAGGGCTACGTGGGACTCTACCGTCCCACCCACGGTTTACACTATTCAACAGCCAGTGAAAAATACAAAACAACAAAATGTCATAATTCAAAGTTCTCAAACATACAACTATTTTACACCATTTTAAAGATAAACCTCTCCTTAATCCAACCACATTGTCCGATTTCAAAAAGGCTTTACGGCGAAAGCATAAAGTTAGATTATGTTAGGACAGTGCCAACACAAGAAAAACCACACAGCCATTTTCCAAGCAGGAGAGGGGTCACAAAAACCATAAATACAGCTAAAATTAAGCACTAACCTTTGACGATCTTCATCAGATGACACTCCTAGGACTCAATGTTACACAATACATGTATGTTTTGTTCGATAAAGTTCATATTTATATAAAAAAAAAAACATTTTACATTGGCGCATGATGTTCAGAAAATATTTTTCCTCCAAAACTGCCGGTGAATCAGCACAACAATTTATACAAAAATACTCATCATAAACGTTGATAAAATATTCAACTGTTATTCAAAGAATTATAGATAAACATCTCCTGAATGCAACCGCTGTGACAGATTTCAAAAAAGCTTCACGGGGAAAGCACACTTTGCAATAATCTGAGTACGGCGCTCAGAAAAATACATCATACAATACAGATACCCGCCATTTTGGAGTCATCTAAAATCATAAATAGCATTATAAATATTCACTTACCTTTGATGATCTTCATCAGAAGGCACTTCCAGGAATCCCAGGTCCACAATAAATGTTGTTTTGTTCGATAAAGTCCATAATTTATGTCCAAATACCTCCTTGTTGTTTGCGCGTTCAGCAAGCTACTCCAAATGTAGGAAGGGCGCCGAAAATTTCACAACGAAAAGTCAAAATAAGTTCTATTTACGTTCGTTGAAACATGTCAAACGTTGTATAGCATCAATCTTTAGAGCCTTTTTAACATAAAACTTCAATAATATTCCAACCGGACGATTCCAATGTCTTGAAAAATGTTATGGAACACAGCTACCTCATCACGTGAATGCGCGCCAATGAACTCATGTCCTTTTCTGAGTCACCAACTTCCCGGCCTTCTTGTTCGCTCTCTGTTCACTGCAAAAGCCTGAAACAAGGTTCTAAAGACTGTTGACATCTAGTGGAAGCCTTAGGAAGTGCAAAATGAACCCTAAGTCACTGTGTTGTGTGTTAGATAGGCAATGATAGGCAATGACTTGAAAAGACTACAAGCATCAGATTTCCCACTTCCTGGTTGGATTTTTCTCAGGTTTTTGCCTGCCATATGAGTTCTGTTATACTCACAGACATCATTCAAACAGTTTTAGAAACTTCAGAATCTACTAATAATATGCAAATATTTGACTCTGGGCCCGAGTATTAGGCAGTTTACTCTGGGCACGCTTTTCATCCGAAATCGATAATACTGCCCCCTATACCTTGACAGGTCGGAGCAAACCGATTTATATCGGTTATCGCAATATTTGGAGTACCATATTGTAGAAGAGGTCTCCCCAAATATTTCTCAACCTTAATGGCCACAGACCCTTAAACATTTACACATGCTCACACACATATGTATGCTTGTGCACTGCACACATGCTCAATCCTTCTCATTTTACCAGTACTGTAACTTTTGGTAAATACTTTTTTTTCTCTGTGCAGCTGGTGAAAGAGCTCTTTGTTTAGACAGCCATTATGAAATGGTCTGTGCTGGTGCTGGGGCTGAGACCACCACACACTGTGCCAGTCACTCCTGTGAATCAGCAATGGAACTAGTTTCAACACAGTCTGAAATATGAGCTATTCCTGACCATTGTTAGCGCCTTTCCTATAACACCTTATTCAGAGGCACAGAATAAACTTCTTCAAACTATGCCCCATCTTTTCCTGTTTCTTCTTCTAATCCTCCTAAACCAGTCTTGCTGCTGAAATGTTTAATTTGGTTCCTTTTTATTTTTGATGTTTTGCTGAATTGCTAAATGATCTTCTTTGTGTGTGTGTGTGTAGCTTTTGGAGAGGCACCGGGCCATGGAGAGTATGGTGGAGCTGCTGCAGGTCTATCCAGAGGAGGACGAGGCCTATGGAGAGTTACTGGAGGCTACAACACAACTCTACCACTACCTGCTACAGCCCTTCAGAGACATGAGAGAGCTGGCCATGCTGCGCAGACAGCAGATCAAGGTAACACACACACACTAGGGCTGGGCAATATATCAAAAATAATTTGATTAATTTGAATTTATGGGGCCTCTCAAGTGGCGCAGTGGTCTAAGGCACTGCATCGCAGTGCTAGAGGCATTACTACAAGCCTGGGTTCACTCCCGAGTTGTGCCACAACTGGCTGTGGCCGGGAGTCCCATAGGACTGCGCACAATTGGTCCAACGTTGTCAAGGTTAGGGGAGGGTTTGGCCGGTGGGGCTTTACTTGGCTCATCGTGCTCTAGTGACTCCTTCTGGCGGGCCCGGGTGCCTGCGGGCTGACATCGGTCGCCAGTTGAATTGTGTTTTCTCCGACACATTGGTGTGGCTGGCTTCCGGGTTAAGCTGGCGGATGTTAAGGAGCGAGGTTAGGCGGGTCATGTTTCGGAGGATGCACGACTCCACCTTTTCCTCTCCCAAGCCTGTTGGGGAGTTGCAGCGATGAGACAAGATTGAAAAAGGCAAAAAATAAATACAAGATTTTATGTTTTAGCACGATGTTCCAAATGACTGTATTACAAGAATCAAGGTTTTTATTTTGTTCCTGATTTTATGAGTTTGTCTTTTTGGTCTTGTCTCTTTCACTCCTGTGCTGTGTGCACTGTGCACCTTCACACACAGACACCAAGCCCCTCCCTCTGCCACTCACAACATCAAAGACGAAAGATCATCATCTTCCTCTCTGATAACAAGCAGTTTCAACTCGCAATTTGCATTTGAGGTTTGGGCCAATGTAATCGGTCATATGGACACCGAAACACATTGAGACAGTATTTTATTGTAATAGAGGATAACTTAACGATAACCTTTTTATGTCTCATCTGCCAAAATGTTAAACAGAGAAGACTCTACTAAAACGGAAGTATCAATGAACATGATTGGGGATAATTAATGGTCCGTTTCTGTTGTGAGCGGCACCATGTACCTCTAGCAGCATTTTAGCCACAAACTGTTATACTAGTTGTCTAGTCTGTGTTTTATAAATGTGCAATGAGCATAAAAAGACGCAGTTATATAAGGAATTGGCAACTCATTCTCATTCTGAGAAATAAGCATATTATTATCCTTGATTTCAACATCTAAACAAAGTGAACAGGAGGGTGTATTCATAACAGTTCAAGTGTTCTACCTTGTTAGCAAGCAAATAGATCCAAGTTGTCTAGACTTTACGTATAAAGATTAGCTGGCTACTCACTAGCAGGTGGGCTTGTGCTTGAGAGATTGTTTATGAGACCTGTGTTAATGTTCTATAATGCCTGCTACCAGAAGTTAGTCATTATTAGTGGATGTGCATTGAGCATGGTTCTGGTTACATTTGTAACAAAGAAGGCAGTGATTACATTTACAAATTGGTGCATTCACCTTATGATATCCAGTGGAACAACCACTTTACAATAGTACACCTATATATTTCTTTTTGGGGGGGGTATGGGGGGAGGGGTTAGAAGGATGACTTTATCCTATCCCAGGTATTCCTTAAAGAGGTGGGGTTTCAGGTGTCTCCGGAAGGTGGTGATTGACTCCGCTGTCCTGGTGTCGTGAGGGAGCTTGTTCCACCATTGGGGTGCCAGAGCAGCGAACAGTTTTGACTGGGCTGAGCGGGAACTGTGCTTCCGCAGAGGTGGGGGGCCAGCAGGCCAGAGGTGGATGAACGAAGTGCCCTTGTTTGGGTGTAGGGACTGATCAGAGCCTGAAGGTACGGAGGTGCCGTTCCCCTCACATCTCCGTAGGCAAGCACCATGGTCTTGTAGCAGATGCGAGCTTCAACTGGAAGCCAGTGGAGTGTGCGGAGGAGCGGGGTGGCGTGAGAGAACTTGGGAAGGTTGAACACCAGACGGGCTGCGGCGTTGTGGATGAGTTGTAGGGGTTTAATGGCACAGGCAGGGAGCCCAGCCAACAGCGAGTTGCAGTAATCCAGACGGGAGATGACAAGTGCCTGGATTAGGACCTGCGCCGCTTCCTGTGTAAGGCAGGGTCGTACTCTGCGAATGTTGTAGAGCATGGGTTACCGCCTTGATGTTAGCGGAGAATGACAGGGTGTTGTTCAGGGTCATGCCAAGGCTCTTAGCACTCTGGGAGGAGGACACAATGGAGTTGTCAACCGTGATGGCGAGATCATGGAACGGGCAGTCCTTCCCCGGGAGGAAGAGCAGCTCCGTCTAGCCGAGGTTCAGCTTGAGGTGGTGATCCGTCATTCACACTGATATGTCTGCCAGACATGCAGAGATGCGATTCGCCACCTGGTTATCAGAAGGGGGAAAGGAGAAGATGAATTGTGTGTCATCTGCGTAGCAATGATACGAGAGACCATGTGAGGATATGACAGAGCCAAGTGACTTGGTGTATAGCGAGAATAGGAGAGGGCCTAGAACTGAGCCCTGGGGGACACCAGTGGTGAGAGCATGTGGTGCGGAGACAGATTCTCGCCACGCCACCTGGTAGGAGCGACCTGTCTGATAGGACGCAATCCAAGAGTGAGCCGCGCCGGAGATGCCCAACTCGGAGAGGGTGGAGAGGAGGATCTGATGGTTCACAGTATCAAAGGCAGCAGATAGGACTAGAAGGATGAGAACAGAGGAGAGAGAGTTAGCTTTAGCAGTGCGGAGAGCCTCCGTGACACAGAGAAGAGCAGTCTCAGTTGAATGACCAGTCTTGAAACCTGACTGATTTGGATCAAGAAGGTCATTCTGAGAGAGATAGCAAGAGAGCTGGCCAAGGACGACACGCTCAAGAGTTTTGGAGAGAAAAGAAAGAAGGGATACTGGTCTGTAGTTGTTGACATCGGAGGGATCGAGTGTAGGTGTTTTGAGAAGGGGTGCAACTCTCGCTCTCTTGAAGACGGAAGGGACGTAGCCAGCGGTCAAGGATGAGTTGATGAGCGAGGTGAGGTAAGGGAGAAGGTCTCCGGAAATGGTCTGGAGAAGAGAGGAGGGGATAGGGTCAAGCGGGCAGGTTGTTGGGCGGCCGGCCGTCACAAGTCGCAAGATTTCATCTGGAGAGAGAGGGGAGAAAGAGGTCAAAGTATAGGGTAGGGCAATGTGAGAAGGACCAGCGGTGTCGTTTGACTTACAAACGAGGATCGGATGTCGTCAACCTTCTTTTCAAAATGGTTGACGAAGTCATCCGCAGAGAGGGAGGAGGGGGGGAGGGGAGGAGGATTCAGGAGGGAGGAGAAGGTGGCAAAGAGCTTCCTAGGTTTAGAGGCAGATGTTTGGAATTTAGAGTGGTAGAAAGTGGCTTTAGCAGCAGAAACAGAGGAAGAAAATGTAGAGAGGAGGGAGTGAAAAGATGCCAGGTCCGCAGGGAGGCTAGTTTTCCTCCATTTCCGCTCGGCTGCCCGGAGCCCTGTTCTGTGAGCTCGCAATGAGTCGTCAAGCCACGGAGCAGGAGGGGAGGACCGAGCCGGCCGGGAGGATAGGGGACATAGAGAGTCAAAGGATGCAGAAAGGTAGGAGAGGAGAGTTGAGGAGGCAGAATCAGGAGATTGGTTGGAGAAGGATTGAGCAGAGGGAAGAGATGATAGGATGGAAGAGGAGAGAGTAGCGGGAGAGAGAGAGCGAAGGTTGCGACGGCGCAATACCATCTGAATAGGGGCAGAGTGAGTAGTGTTGGAGGACAGCGAGAGGGAAAAGGATACAAGGTAGTGGTCGGAGACTTGGAGGGGAGTTGCAGTGAAATTAGTAGAAGAACAGATTATTATTGCATGATTATTGCAAAAAAGTAGGTTAAACTATTTAGATAAAATAATACAATTATTAGTGGGTCTTATAGTTGAAGGCTTATATTTAGCCTGGGTATAAATGTACATGCCCTGAATTCATTAGATTTTTCCCCCTGAATGTTTGAAATGCAGTGTATTGACCTTTTAATTGTGCAACAAAGATTATTTAGATACTAAATATATATATATATATATATGTAAATACAGTAACAGTCAAAAGTTAGGATTTTAGATTCAAGGCAAAGGGTGGCTACTTTGAAGAATCTAAAATCTAAAATATATTTTGATTTGTTTAACCTGTTAGGGCTAGGGGGCAGTATTTACACGGCCGGATAAAAAACGTACCCGATTTAATCTGGTTACTACTCCTGCCCAGTAACTAGAATATGCATATAATTATTGGTTTTGGATAGAAAACACCCTAAAGTTTCTAAAACTGTTTGAATGGTGTCTGTGAGTATAACAGAACTCATATGGCAGGCAAAAACCTGAGAAGATTTCATGCAGGAAGTGGCCTGTCTGACAAGGTGTTGTTGTTCTTGCCTCTGTTTATTGAAGACTCAGGATCTTAGCTGTAACGTGACACTTCCTACGGCTCCCATAGGCTCTCAGAGCCCGGGAAAAAGCTGAACGATATCGAGGCAGCCTCTGGTTGAAACACATTATCGCCTTTGCCAAGTGGCCGATCAGAGGACAAAGGGCTTAGGCGCATGCCCGAGTCGACCCCATGCTGTATTTTCTTTCGTCTGTTTACCTAATTGCAGATTCCTGGTCGGAATATTATCGCTTTTTTACGAGAAAAATTGCATAAAAATTGATTTTAAACAGCGGTTGACATGCTTCGAAGTACGGTAATGAAATATTTAGAAATCTTTTGTCACGAAATGCGCCCTCCGCGTGCCCTTATTTACCATTCGGATAGTGTCTTGAACGCACGAACAAAACGCCGCTGTTGGAACATAACTATGGATTATTTGGGACCAAACCAACATTTGTTATTGAAGTAGAAGTCCTGGGAGTGCATTCTGACGAAGAACAGGAAAGGTAATCACTTTCCTCCAACTTTTCTAATAGTAAATCGGAGTTTGGTGAAGGCTAAACTTGCTGGGTGTCTAAATAGCTAGCCCTGTGATGCCGGGCTATCTACTTAGAATATTGCATATCGGACATATCGAGTGCATAGAGGAGTTCTGTATCTATAATTCTTAAAATAATTGTTATGCTTTTTGTGAACGTTTATCGTGAGTAATTTAGTAAATTGTTAGTAAATTCGCCGGAAGTTTGCGGGGGGTATGCTAGTTCTGAACGTCACATGCTAATGTAAAAAGCTGGTTTTTGATATAAATATGAACTTGATTGAACAAAACATGCATGTATTGTATAACATAATGTCCTAGGTGTGTCATCTGATGAAGATCATCAAAGGTTAGTGCTGCATTTAGCTGTCTTCTGGGTTTTTGTGACATTATATGCTAGCTTGAAAAATGGGTGTCTGATTATTTCTGGCTGGGTACTCTGCTGACATAATCTAATGTTTTGCTTTCGTTGTAAAGCCTTTTTGAAATCGGACAGTGTGGTTAGATTAACGAGAGTCTTGTCTTTAAAATGCTGTAAAATAGTCCTATGTTTGAGAAATTGAAGTAATAGCATTTCTAAGGTATTTGAATATCGCGCCACAGGATTCAACTGGCTGTTACGTAGGTGGGACGATTTGGTGCCACCTGCCCTAGAGAGGTTAACACTTGTTTGGTTACTACGTGATTCTATATGTGTTCTTTCATAGTTTTGATGTCTTCACTATTATTCTACAATGTAGAAATGAGTACAAATAAAGAAAAGTAGGTGTGTCCAAACTTTTGACTGGTACTGTAGTACAGTGCAAATTACAATACAAGATATATACAATGGCTGTGTCTTTTCACAGTCCCCTTTGCGCAGTAAAGTGTTCTTTTGTCAGTTTTTTTGTACTGTTTTTATTGCTAGTTTGAGTTACCTGGGGTGGCAGAGAGTTCCATGTAGTCATGGCTCGATTTAATACTGTGTGTTTCCTAGCCTCTGTTCTGGGGACTGTGAAGATACCTCTGGTTACATGTCTCATGTTGTACCGATGAGTGTCCGAACTGTGTGCCATCTACTTGAACAGAGAGTTTGGTACCTTCAACACATCCAAGACCAATAGTGACGCAGTCAACTCTGAGCCAGGAGAGACTGAAAGCATGTTACAGACACTTTCCCTCCGTGTACATCTAAGTGCGATACGTGCTGCTTTGTTCTGGACCAACTGGAATTTACCTATTTCCTTCTTTGCCGCACATGACCACACAGTTGGGCAGTAGTCCACGTGCGACACATCTAGGGCCTGTAGGACCTGTCTTGTCGACTGAGATGTCAAGAAGGCAGAGCAACGCCCTATCATGGACAGACCTCTTCCCATTTTAGCAACCATTGAGTCTATATGTTTTGACCATGACAGCTTGCTATCTAGGGTTACACCCAGCAGTTTAGTCTCCTCAACTTGTTCAATAGCCACATTATTCAATACTAGATCTAAATGAAGTTTAGTGTTGAGCGAGTGATTTGGCCAAAAATGATGCTTTTATTTTATATTATATTTAGTACCCGTCTATTGCTAGTTACCCATTCTAAAACTGACTGGAGCACTATGTTAACTGTCTCCGTTATTTATTTTACTTTTGCAGCCGATGTGTATATTGCTGAGTTGTCAGCGTACATAGACATACAGGCTTTATTCAAGGTCATTTGTAAAAACAACACAATAATGGCTCTAGCCGGCTGCGGTACACCACACTCAACTGAATTTGCATGAGAGAAGCTTCCATGAACGAAAACCCTCTGTGTTCTATTAGATAGGTAACTCTCTATCCACAGTAAGGCAGAGGATGCAAATCCAAAACACCTACGTTTTTTCAGCAATAGGTTATGATATATGACATTTTAAAAACTGCACTTTAGTCTAACAAAACAGTTCCCACAATCTTCTTACTATCAATTTATTTCAGCAAATCATCAGTCATTTTGTGTCAGTGCCGAGCACGTTGAGTGCCTTTCCCTATAAGCATGCTAATTGTTTATTTGTTTTCTGTAAAATAACTTTGTATTTGATTAAACACATGTTTTCAAAACGTTTGCAAAACACTTGTAACAGGCTGATTGGTTGGCTGTTTGAACCATTAAAGGGTGGGCCAAAAGCTCTTTGACAGACAGCAGCATACACTCTAATACACATTATTTCCTAAGTCTACTGACATTAGGGTTAGCTTCTGTGGCTAACTGGACTGACGAGATGGTGGGAGTGGGATGAAATTGCTCCTAGTTTTTTGTTGTCCTACTCCACTGTAATGGTTAAGGCTAAGCTGATCCTAGGTATGTGGTTAACACTAACCTCAATATGATGGTGTGTGTGTGTGTGTGATGGGGGGATCAGATCAGCTAGAGAGGCTTCACCCCCTCAGCCCGCCTGCCTCCCTGCCCAGAGCAGCTTAACCAACAGTAGAAGTATTAGTGCTGTGGTCAGTACTCAGGCTCTAAACCAAACCAGGCTGGAATACTGCTCAGCACACACATACACCTCACCTCTCCTCTCTTCTCTTCAGCTGCTTATCATTCTGTTCAGTCTCTTTCTCCCACCCCCCTCTCGCCTTACTCTCTGCCTCTCTCCCCCCCTTTCTGTCTTTCTGTCTCTCTCCTTCCTTTCCTTGCCCTCTCCCCTCTCTCTGTGAGGGTGTTAGTGAGGATTGTGTGTTATTTTAGTCATCTCTTGTGAGGGTTCAGCCTATAGTCATGGAGGTTGGGGTGATTTCCCCCTGTTTGTCTTTGGCCACATCACATTCTTCACCCAGCATGGCTGTCTGTGGCGCTGCACTGGTCACACACATCCGCTCACACACGTACATACATACATACATGGCCATGTGAAAGGGGAGTTCCTTCAGAATACAATGCAGCATTATGAGATCCGGGTAGAATCTGCTTCCCGGTAGGTACAGATCTAGGATCATTTGGGAAGGAAATCCTAACACCAACCATTAGGAGGAGAAACGCTGAACTGACCTTGAATCAGCGTCTAGGGTAGGGTAACCCTGTGAGATATGCAGGAAGGATCTGGGCTCTGGGCTCGTTTGATAATCCTACCAGTGTGGTCAAAGCTGCTCCACTGATCTGCACTCCAGTAGTACACCTGCCAGATGTCCAGAACCTGGAGCAATGATATGTCTCAGTAATCCTGCCTGCCTACCAGGGTTTCCGTTAGCCGGTAGTAGCCGGCCTTTGTCCGGTAAAAAAATGAAACAGCCGATAAATAAAATTGGCAAAAATCTCATTGTGAATCTCAATCAATTCATTGATGAAAATACCAGTTGATGGAAATACATTTGACTGGTTGTGCTTATCGGTCTATTGGTTAATTTGCATAATTTAGTGGAATTAAATTGGCGCGTGTACAGTATATTTGTTATGTATATTTTTTATCACACTCGTACAGCATACAGATACAGAGCCTTTAAGTGGAAAATCTGTCAGACTCCGCTAGAGCTGCTGCTACAGCATCTTGTGGTGCTTTCAAGACATCTGGGAACTCTGAAAAATACGATGTGAAATCATGACGTCAGAGATCTTCAGGTTGGAAAGTCAGAGCTTTAGGAAGAGAGTTCCCGAGTTGGAATTCCAAGTTGGGTGACTGTTCAAATAAATGTTTGTAGTCAGAGCTCGTTTTTTCCCCCAGTTCCCAATTGTCTTGAACGCACTGAAGTCGGAAGTCGGAGATTTCTGAGTTCCCAGTTGTTTTGAAACTGGGAACTCAGTTTTGAAACTGCTGGCATGTGCAGTGCCTTTTTGAAAACTGTGTTTTCCTGCTAATTGTATTATGGAACGCACATTCCCGCATAGCCTACTGCCTTGTGTGCATTGCTACACTTAAAATGTGAAGAAATAATAGTTGATCAACATTTTAAGCTAAACGTTCTGATCTGTTGCTTTTTAACATCTTTTTTATGTATCCTAGGCCTACTACTTGTTTGAATTTGGGATCTATTGTCCCACAACTGTCTGTTTGGAATATGACATGTCTTTCTCAAAGAGCTGACCAATAGACTAGGTAGCCTAAACTTTTCTAAAATAGTGGATTGACATAGGCTAGTGATTTTGCTGATCCTTACTCGTCTTGTTGGCCGAGGAAAAGTAAATGTGGACAGTTATTTTAACATGTTCAAAGTGCACATCAGAATTGGGTAAGAATGACCTCACATCTTTGCATCCTCGACATGCCTGTTCTGTTAAGATAAATTACCATATTACCATAGATTTCTGTCATTCTGAGCGCTGTGGGTGTACGCCCTAATCAGGTTACGCACTCAATGCATATGGGTCAGGTACATTTCTAAAATGTTGTCGGTCAAATGTCCAGCGTCACATTTTCCTACCCGAAACCCTTCTGCCTACTGGGCTCTAATAAAGGAGAAAGTGCTTAGTGGTCTTGCTGGTAGTCCATTGTTAAACCCCCCCTACAATATGCTTATGTTGTGTTATTTTTTAAAACGTTAGATTTATAGGAGGAGCTGCAGTACTGTATATTCTATCCACCATAAAACCCAGAACTGTTGGTTCATCTTATTTCATGTCTATGGTTTCCACACACTAGTCCTTATTTGTGATGACAATTACAAAATATGAGTAAATCCCTAAACTCTGCTACATGAGCTAAGTAGATCCATCTGGGATAGTTAGTCAGGACTATTTGATGCTTTAATGCTGATTCAGCCTTAGTCCAACCACCTGTTGCCCTCAGGGGAAACCAACGAGCCAACGGCTGGAAACAAAGCTGTATGCAAATGAACTCCAATACCAGACGGGCCAGTCAGTTCTTGGTTGGGAGGATGTTGGATGTTGTGTTTTCTTCCAGACTGATGAGTCAGTAGAACGGCCCTGCTGTATATAGCTGGCTGTTTCATTAAAGGAGGAGTCTGTGTATCACTGAGAGGAAGGAAGAGAGAGAGAGAACAGGGGAGGGAGAGGAGAGACAGGTGGGAGAGGACAAAGACGGGAGGATAGGGTATTTGCATGTGTTTTGCATTGTGCTTGATGTTCAAATTGGTAAATGTTGCAAGTAATGTGAGGTGAGAAATGTAATGTGTAGAGATGAGGGTAGGTTAGGTAGTCTCTCAGTCTCAATAGACTACTATCAATGTCCCAAAGGAGAGATATAGCCTACCTGCTAAAGTCACAGCCTCCTCTTACCTTCTCTGGGAGTGTGAAAACACACACACAGTGTCTGTGCTGACGCCATTGTCCTAGTCGAAGGTGTAAATAAAGCCTGTCACCTCTAGAAAGGAAGAGGATATCAAGGCCAAGAGTTATATTTAGCTGTTTGAAGCTTTGCAGATGGGAATTAATACAATCGAGCAGACACATTATCTTATGATAAGGAGTTGGTCTGAACAAAGGCCTAAAATGAATAGCCGCCACCCTCCAAATGAGGGTAGATTATAGCATCGGTGGTTAAGATGTCTATTTCCCCAGCCACATTGGTGGGTGGTCAGGGCTCTACAGTGCAAACATTTCACTCGCATTTGTGAGAAAAATAGTCAAGTATGATTAAAAAAAATATATATATATATTTCACCTTTATTTAACCAGGTAAGCTAGTTGAGAACATGTTCTCATTTACAACTGTGACCTGGCCAAGATAAAGCAAAGCAGTGTGACACAGACAACAACACAGAGTTACACATGGAGTAAACAATAAACAAGCCAATAACACAATAAACAAGTCAATGACACAGTAGGAAAAAAAAGTATATATACAGTGTGTGCAAAAGGCATGAGGAGGTAGGCAATAAATAGGCCATAGGAGCGAATAATTACAATTTAGCAGATTAACACTGGAGTGATAAATAAGCATATGATGATGTGCAAGTAGAAATACTATTGTGCAAAAGAGCAGAAAGGTAAATAAAATAAAAACAGTATGGAGATGAGGTAGGTAGATTGGGTGGGCAATTTACAGATGGACTATGTACAGCTGCAGTGATCGGTTAGCAGCTCAGGTAGCTGATGTTTAAAGTTGGTGAGGGAAATAAAAGTCTCCAACTTCAGTGATTTTTGCAATTCGTTCCAGTCACTGGCAGCAGAGAACTGGAAGGAAAGGCGGCCAAATGAGGTGTTGGCTTTGGGGATGATGAGTGAGATATACCTGCTGGAACGTGTGCTACGGGTGGGTGTTGTTATCGTGACCAGTTAACTGAGATAAGGCAGAGCTTTACCTAGCATAGACTTATAGATGACCTGGAGCCAGTGGGTCTGGCGACGAATATGTAGTGAGGGCCAGCCGACTAGAGCATACAGATCGCAGTGGTGGGTGGTATAAGGTGATTTGGTAACAAAACGGATGGCACAGTCTCTCAGTCCCAGCTTTGATGCACCTGTACTGACCTTGCCTCCTGGATGATAGCAGGGTGTAAAGGCAGTGGCTTGGATGGTTGTTGTCCTTTATGATCTTTTTGGACTTCTTGTGACATCGGGTCCTGTAGGTTTCCTGGGGGGCAGGTAGTTTTCCCCAAGTGATGCGTTGGGCAGACTGCACCACCCTCTGGAGAGCCCTGAGGTTGCGGGCGGTGTAGTTGCCGTACCAGGCAGTGATACAGCCCGACAGGATGCTCTCAATTGTGCATCTGTAAAAGTTTGTGAGGGTTTTAGGTGCCAAGCCAAATATAATGAACCCCGGTTATTACTTCTTACCTGTCATACATTTATTGTTTTAGAAACATTACAAAGCATACTCATCCATTTTTTTGTTTTGTTGTGTTGGTGTAATTGTTGCTCCAAAAAATATTTGGGCTGGTAGAAAATCTGAGTGTCTGGTAGATTTTTTATCTACCTGCCACAGTGGCTGGTGGACCAAAAAGTTAATTTTAGGCTCGGGTCTGAACTGATAATGGGTATCGTTAGACAGGCTTTTGTTCAAGCCCAGCAATAACTGCAATTCAAGTAATCAACTATTCGTGGTTTTCAAATCGCCAATTTTGATTACTGTGTTAGAGCTGGGTCTATCAGCACTAGAATTGCCCATCCCTGAACCCTAGCGCCTGTCAATAAGTGGAACAAGTGAATGTGGGATCTGATGAATAGATGAATGAATGGATGAAGTGAATGAGTGTCGAGGACAAAGGAGAGCAGGTATAGGATGAATGGTGCATTGTGGGAAGGCCATATCGCGTGTTGGAGTGATGCAGCATGGGTATTCTGTTACAGCCAGGGTCAGAAGGCATGCATTAATAAGTCATGTAGCTTCTGTAACCTACGGACCGGTGGCTATGTAGCATAGGGAGGAGGAAGAACATTAACATTTTGGATGATAAAACTCTGTGTGTCTGTGCTCTGTGTGTCTGTGCTCTGTGTGTCTGTGCTCTGTGTGTGTGCTAACGTTCCCCACTCCCAAAGTGATAGAAGGCAGTTTTAAGCATCTGTGATAAGGACCATGACACCGTGACACTGGTCTATCTGTTGTTATCTTTGTGGTCTATCTGTACGTATCTCAGCCTGTGGCCCTATGGCCCTGGAAACAGACCTGGCTGCTATTTCTGCCTCATTCACTTTGACACCAGCTGTCTGAAGCTGCAGATTACATAGTGGGCTGTAGAGGATGTGTGGAAAGATGGGCAGAAGAATGGAGAAATATTGTAGTGTAGTTCTATTACTGGAGGCAGTGTCAGTGTGTGTGTATAATTTAGTGGTGTGGGATTAGGTCATGGATAGATAGGGTGTCGTGTCTGAGATGAGACCCACACCACATGGTCCACACCACAGTGACACAGCAACGAGGAAGTGACGGCTGAGAGGGGGAGGGGCTTACTGGACAGAAAACAACATAAAGGCTCTCTGACGTCATATCCACTATTCTATTCGCATCTCATTATTCCATTCTCATACTTCTATTCTAGATTTCTCGATAACTTAATCTATTCATGTCTTTAGCTCTTTCACTTCAAGAAAACCTTATTTAACCAGAACCATGCCTAAACCACCTAGGTATACACACACAGACAACAGTCAACAACAAAATCAGGGAAACGGAGAACAATGGCATAGTAAAAAGTGTGTATTTTACATGGGGTCAATAGCCCTTGGAAAGAAAGTCTGCAGTGAAGTGACTAGCCAGTGTTTACAGTAGGCCTATTTCTTTTAAGATGGACATCCCCATTGTTAGGGTGTTTCCATAGTTCCACAGCAGGATGTGTGGCCCAGATGTTAGTCAAAGTCTAAATGTTATAGTTTTTGTAGAGGGCTAATATTCCCTCTCTATTGGAGAATGGATACCTCAGCACTAAGGTCATGTCTAATTTTGTTGGACTGACTGAGTACTCTCCCTTTATCTTGCCTTTTCTCCCTCTAACACACTCTCTCTATCTACTCTCTCCCCCCTCTAAGTCTTTCTCTCCCTCTGTCACACACACTCAGCATACAGTTTGTTGGCTGATGTAAACCACTCAGGTCACGTGCGGCGTGCTGTTAATTACTGTGTGTGTGCTTGCCTGCGTGCATGCATGCATGTGGCGTGTGTGTGTGTGTGTGAGAGAGAGAGAGCGCGCCCATACAGACACATCTGTTTTACATTGAGATATTAACATATGAGTGAGTGTATGTAGTCTTCCAGTAAGCAAAATTATGTCGAAAAGACGTCTTTCCATTTTCAGTTCATGTATTTTCAGGATGCTGAAATTAAGTTTGTTTTCAGTTCTGAATGAAAGTTAAGAAGACATCATTTACAGAAATTGAAAATATGTAATATGTAAAATATGTAAATTTCAACTGCACATACAGTACCAGTCAAAAGTTTGGACACGCCTACTCATTCAAGGGTTTTTCTTAATTTTTTTTACAATTTTCTACATTGTAGAATAATAGTGTAGACATCAAAACTATGAAATAATATATGGAATCATGTAGTAGCTAAAAAAGTGTTAAACAAATCAAAATATATTTTATATTTGAGATTGTTCGAAGTAGCCACCCTTTGCCTTGATGACATCTTTGCACACTCCTGGCATTCTCTCAACCAGCTTCACCTGGAATGCTTTTCCAACAGTCTTGAAAGAGTTCCTACATATGCTGAGCATTTGTTGGCTGCTTTTCCTTCACTCTACCATCCAACTCATCCCAAACCATCTCAATTAGGTTGAGGTCGGGTGATTGTGGAGGCCAGGTCATCTGATGCAGCACTCCATCACTTTCTTTCTTGGTCAAAAAGCCCTTACACAGCCTGGAGGTGTGTTGGGTCATTGTCCTATTGAAAAACAAATGGTAGTCCCACTAAGCGCAAACCAGAAGGGATGGCGTATCGCTGCAGAATGCTGTGGTAGCCTTGCTGGTTAAGTGTGCCATGAATTCTAAATAAATGACACAGTGTCCCCAGCAAAGCACCATCACACGACCTCCTCCATGCTTCACGGTGGGAACCACACATGCAGAGATCATCCGTTCACCTACTCTGCGTCTGACAAAGACACGACGGTTGGAACCAAAATCAGACCAAAGGACAGATTTCCACTGGTCTAATGTCCATTGCTCTTGTTTCTTGGCTCAAGCAAGTTTCTTCCTATTGGTGTCCTTTAGTAGTGGTTTCTTTGCAGCAATTGGACCATGAAGGCCTGATTCACACAGTCTCCTCTGAACAGTTGATGTTGAGATGTGTCTATTACTTGAACTCTGTTTATTTGGGCTGCACTTTCTGAGTCTGGTAACTGTAATGAACTTATCCCCTGTAGCAGAGGTAATTCTGGGTCAACCATTCCTGTGGCGGTCCTCGTGAGAGCCAGTTTCATCATAGCGCTTAATGGTTTTTGCAACTGCTCTTGAAGAAACGTACAAAGTTGACATTTTCCGGATTGACCTTCATGTTTTAAATTAATGATGGACAGCTTGTTTGAGCTGTTCTTGCCGTAATATGGTCTTTTACCAAATAGGGCTATTATCTGTATACCAACCCTACCTTGTCACAACACAACTGATTGGCTCAAATGCATTAAGAAGTACAGAAATTCCACTATTTAACTTTTAACAAGGCACACCTGTTAATTGAAATGCATTTCAGGTGACTACCTCATCAAAACAAATCAAATCCAATTGTATTTGTCACATTCTCCAAATACAACAGGTGTAGACCTTACTGTGAAATGCTTACTTACAAGCTCTTAACCAACAGTGCAGTTCAAGAAATAGAGTTAAGAAAATATTTACTAAATAAAATAAAAAGTAACACAGTAGAATTACAGTGTCAAGAAAAAGTATGTGAACCCTTTGGAAATACCTGGATTTCTGCATAAATTGGTCATAACATTTGATCTGATCTTCATCTAGGTCACAACAATATACAGTTGAAGTCGGAAGTTTACATGCACTTAGGTTGGAGTATTAAAACTCGTTTTTCAACCACTCCACAAATTTCTTGTTAACAAACTAAAGTTTCGGCAAGTTGGTTAGGACATCTACTTTGTGCATGACACAAATAATTTTTCCAACAATTGTTTACAGACAGATTATTTCACTTATAATTCAATGTATCACAATTCCAGTGGGTCAGAAGTTTACATACACTCAATTAGTATTTGGTAGCATTGCCTTTAAATTGTTTAACTTGGGTCAAATGTTCGGGTAGCCTTCCACAAACTTCCCTTAATAAGTAGGGTGAATTTTGGCCCATTCCTCCTGACAGAGCTAGTGTAACTGAGTCAGGTTTGTCGGCCTCCTTGCTCGCACACACTTTTTCAGTTCTTCCCACAACTTTTCTATGGGATTGAGGTCAGGGCTTTGTGATGGCCACTCCAATACCTTGACGTTGTTGTCCTTAAGCCATTTTGCCACAACTTTGGAAGTATGCTTTAGGTCATTGTCCATTTGGAAGACCCATTTGCGACCAAGCTTTAACTTCCTGACTGTCTTGAGATGTTGCTTCAATATATCCACATAATTGTCCTTCCTCATGATGCCATCTATTTTGTGAAGTGCACCAGTCCCTCCTGCAGCAAAGCACCCCCACAACATGATGCTGCCACCCCGTGTTTTACGTTTGGGATGGTGTTCTTTGGCTTTCAAGCCTCCCCCTTTTTCCTCCAAACATAACAGTGGTCATTATGGCCAACAGTTCTATTTTTGTTTCATCAGCCCAGAGGACATTTCTCCAAAAAGTATGATCTTTTTCCCCATGTGCAGTCTGGCTTTTTTATCGCGGTTTTGGAGCAGTGGCTTCTTCCTTGCGGAGTGGCCTTTCAGGTTATGTCGATGTAGGACTCGTTTTACTGTGGATATATATACATTTGTACCTGTTTCCTCCAGCATCTTCACAAGGTCCTTTGCTGTTGTTCTGGGATTGATTTGCACTTTTCGCACCAAAGTACGTTCATCTCTAGGAGACAGAACGCGTCTCCTTCCTGAGCGGTATGACGGCTGTGTGGTCCCATGGTGTTTATACTTGCGTACTATTGTTTGTACAGATGAATGTAGTACGTTCAGGCATTTGGAAATTGCTCCCAAGGATGAACCAGACTTGTGGAGGTCTACGAAATTCTTTCTGAGGTCTTGGCTGATTTCTTTCTATTTTCCCATGATGTCAAGCAAAGGAGGCACTGAGTTTGAAGGTAGGCATTGAAATACATCCCCAAATACATCCGCCTATCAGAAGTTTCTAAAGCCATGACATAATTTTCTGGAATTTTCCAAGCTGTTTAAAGGCACAGTCAACTTAGTGTATGTAAACATCTGACCCACTGGAATTGTGATACAGTGAATTATAAGTGAAATAATTTGTAAACAATTGTTGGGAAAATTACTTGCGTCATACACAAAGTAGATGTCCTAACCGACTTGCCAAAACTATAGTTTGTTAACAAGAAATTAGTGGAGTGGTTGAAAAACGAGTTTTAATTTCTGTGTGTATGTATACTTCTGACTTCAACTGTACAAACACAGTCTGCTTAAACTAATAACACACAAACAATTATACGTTTTCATGTCTTTATTGAACACACTGTGTAAACATTCACAATGCAGGGTGGGAAAAGTATGTGGACCCTTGGATTTAATAACTGGTTGACCCTCCTTTGGCAGCAATAACCTCAACCAAACGTTTTCTGTAGTTACAGATCAGACCTGCACAACAGTCAGGAGGAATTTTGGACCATTCCTCTTTACAAAACTGTTTCAGTTCAGCAATTTTCTTGGGCTATCCGGTGTGAACTTCTCTCTTGAGGTCATGCCACAGCATCTCAATCAGGTTGAGGTCATGACTGACTGGGCCACTCCAGAAGATGTATTTTCTTCTGTTGAAGCCATTCTGTTGTTTATTTACTTCTGTGTTTTGGGTCGTTGTCCTTTTGCATCACCCAACTTCTGTTGAGCTTCAATTGGCAGACAGATAGCCTAACATTTCCCTGCAAAATGTCTTGATAAACTTGGGAATTAATTTTTCCGTCGATGATAGCAAGCTCTCCGGGCCCTGAGGCAGCAAAGCAGCCCTAAACAATGATGCTCCCTCCACCATACTTTACAGTTGGGATGAGGTTTTGATGTTGGTGTGATGTGCCTTTTTTTCTCCACACATAGGGTTTTATCTTCATTCCAAACAACTCAACTGTAGTTTCATCTGTCCACAGAATATTTTGCCAGTAGCGCTGTGGAACATCCAGGTGCACTTTTGCAAACTTCAGACGTCCAGCAATATTTTTTGGGACAGCAGTGGCTTCTTCCGTGGTGTCCTCCCATGAACACCATTCTTGTTTAGTGTTTTACATATCGCAGACTCGTCAACAGAGATGTTAGCATGTTCCAGAGATTTCTGTAAGTCTTTAGCTGACACTCTAGGATTCTTCTTCACCTCATTGAGCATTCTGCACTGTGCTCTTGCAGTCATCTTTGCAGGACGGCCACTCCTAGGGAGAGTAGCAACAGTGCTGAACTTTCTCCATTTATAGACATTTTGTCTTACCGTGGACTGATGAACATCAAGGCTTTTAGAGATACTTTTGTAACCCTTTCCAGCTTTATGCAAGTCAACAATTCTTATTCTTAGGTCTTCTGAATTCTCTTTTGTTTGAGGCATGGTTCACATCAGGCAATGCTTATTGTGAATAGCAAACTCAAATTTTGTGAGTGTTTTTTATAGGGCAAGGCAGCTCTAACCAACATCTCCAATCTCGTCTCATTGATTGGACTCCAGGTTAGCTGACTCCAATGAGCTTTTGGAGAAGTCATTAGCCTAGGGGTTCACATACTTTTCCCAACCTACACTGTGAATGTTTAAATGATGTATTTAATATAGACAAGAAACATACAATAATTTGTGTGTTATTAGTTTAAACACACTGTTTGTCTATTGTTGTGTCTTAGATGAAGATCAGAGAGTAGCAGCAGTGTAAAAGCAAAAGGGGGGGGGGGGGGGGTCAATGTAAATAGTCCGGGTGGCCATTTGATTAATTGTTCAGCAGTCTTATGGCTTGGGGGTAGATACTGTTAAGGAGCCTTTTGGACCTAGACTTAGCACTCCGGTACCACTTGCCATGCAGTAGCAGAGAGAACAGTCTATGACTTGGGTAAATGGAGTCTTTGACAATATTTTGGGCCTTCCTCTGACACCGCCTGGTATATAGGTCCTGGGTGTCAGGAAGCTTGGCCTCTGATGTATTGGGCCGTATGCACTACCCTATGTAGCGCCTTACCGTCAGATACCAAGCAGTTGCTATACCAGGTGGTGATGCAACCAGTCAGGATGCTCTCGATGGTGCAGCTGTATAACTTTTAGAGGATCTGAGGACCCATGCCAAATCTTTTCAGTCTCCTAAGGGGAAAAAGGTGTTGTCGTGCCCTCTTCACAGCTGTCTTGGTGTGTTTGGACCATGTTAGTTCGTTGGTGATCTGGACACCAAGGAATTTGAAACTCTCATCCTGCTCCACTGCAGCCCCGTCGATGTTAATGGGGGCTGTTCGGCCCGCCTTTTCATGTAGTCCACGATCAGCTCCTTTGTCTTACTCACATTGAGAGAGTGGTTGTTGTCCTGGCACCACACTGCCAGGTCTCTGACCTCCTCCCTATAGGCTGTCTCATCGTTGTCGGTGATCAGGCCTACCACTGTTGTGTCTTCTGCAAACTTAATGATGGTGTTGGAGTCATGCTTGGCCACGCAGTCGTGGGTGAACAGGGAGTACAGGAGGGACTAAGCAAGCACCCCTGAGGGGAACTGGTGTTGAGGATCAGCGTGGCAGATGTGTTGTTGCCTACCTTTACCACCTTGGGGCGGCCCGTCAGGAAGTCCAGAATCCAGTGGCAGAGGGAGGTGTTTAGTCCCAGGTACCTTAGCTTAGTGATGAGCTTTGTGGGCACTATGGTGTTGAATGCTGAGCTGTAGTCAATGAGCAGCAGGACAGTTTAATTCAGTAGACTACAGTTTAGTTCAGTAGAATACATTAGAGTAAAATAGGGTACAATACAGTACATTATACTGTATTATACTCTAAGGTACTGTGCTATACTCAACTTTTCTTTACTGTATTGTGCTTTCCAAACTTTTGAAATGTCTATGTTTGGGCCAAATCAAGGCCAGTCCGGATCGGACCAAATCTGAACCAATTATAGACGTCTATGTTTGGACCAAATATAGGCTGGTAGGACCGGACGACTCTGGACGTTGAAATCAAGACCGGACCAAATCTGAACCAAGAATATATGTTTGTTTGAGCCAAATCAAAGCTAGTTCAGACCGGACCAAATCTGAACCAAACATAGACGTATATAATGGATTCAGATTTGTTCTGGACCGGAACAAAAATCTACATCCGTGGACGTTGAAATCAAGTCTGGTCCAGACAAGAGCAAAACAGTGGGCTGTTCTTAGGAAATCAGCTGCTCTAACTACAATATGTTCCAGCTAAAACACACAATGAACAGAACACTGATCAGATGTTTTACTAATTCACACAGGGCTTATCCAGGGCTGGTTAGCTAGCTACAAAGACAGTGTAAAAGACCTTACCCAAGTCACTTCCAAGTAATGAACTAAGCCTGAGAAGTCAGTAACACTTAAGCCCTCGATTGTCGTTGCCTCAGTATGTTTGATTAAATGAGGTTGTCTTAACCTTAGAGAACGTCCTACAGTTATCAAAAGTTACAACAAAGGAGGACACTGGGTTTAGTAGTACAGTAAACACATGTCCAGTCTTGAAGCTCTATGTCCCTGACTGCTACACCACAGCACAACCTGCTGTTAAAGACTGGTATGACATGACGCCAGGTGAATTGAGGTACTTTAAATCCTCAATTAATCATTATTTGTAAGGTCTGAATTTCTCAATGTATCAATGTGCGAGAGTTTGACTTTCATTTATTAATCCAATCCCTTTATTTTATCCTGCTGGACTGGCACACCATATTTCCCTCTGGGATAATATATTAATAAAAATGTAATTGATTTATGTTGGTTTGACCTTTGCGTGACCCCTATTGATCTGTGTCCCCTCGGTCAGATCTCCTTGGAGACGGAGTGTCTGGGGCCTCGTCGTGTGGAGGGGCTGAGGAGGGAGGATGAGGAGTGGACGAGGAAGGCTCACGCTGCCGTCCTCTCCATACAGGACCTTACCGTCAAGTTCTTTGAGACCACCGCCAAGGCTCAGAAAGGTACACACACACACATACACACATAAGGCCTTTTCACACTGGCGTTGTTCTTAGCCCCGGGATATCTTAGCTCCAGGCTAGACTGGCTTGGGTTAGCTTAGCCTGTGTTCACATAAGTATTTGTTAACCCTGGGCTAAGCTTTAGCCCTGGCTAAGGATTCACACTTGTATACCCAAGCCCTGGGCTAACTGACAAACACAACATGCGACCAACGTCTCTGACTCACAACCAATATTATAAACAATTTATTAACACAATATTTCCTGTTGCTTCAAGCATTTGATTTCCAACAGTGATGCTTTGTATAAACATTGCTGTCTGCCTGTCTGACATCGGAAACAATGTTTCACTTTTGAAATTCTATCTCACAAAGAATGCAGTGAATGAACGAGATGTCAACTTTTCTGATCCAGGCGAAATCATGCAACAATATTATTATCATGGATATATGCAATTAAATATCAATAGAAAAGCTATGAAAACAGAGGAAAATGGATCGTTTGCTGCCCTTCCAGCTGTAGAGTTTGTAGCTTTAGTTGGCTAAGTGAGAAGACCTTAGCCAGCCTGCATAGCGACCATTTTTGTTAGGCATAGCAACCATTGTTTTTGCACTGATTTAAAGTATTTTGGTTTTTGTCCTCAGGATTAAATAGTATGAATTTACTCATAAAAATAACCTGCAGAATCTCCCTTAGCCCCAGGCTAAGGTGCAGTGTGAACACGCCTATAGAGAAACACACAGATAAACACATAAACACACACAAACTGTACAGACAAATTCCAGAGCCATGAATTATCCAGATGGCAGATCAGCCCCTCAATCAGACCATAATCTCCAGGCTTTAAACTGCTCTCCCAGAATCCCCAAACTAACCATAACCCAACTATCCACTGGCTCCACACTGACTACAAAGTCTATAACTATTCCCAAACATGTAAATCATTTGTTTTTGTCTCCAACTTAGGCAGTACAGACCCCTAGAAATCAGCAGATAGCCCTCTAGTGGTGAAAGTAAGAACTGACTAAAATGCAGAGAGGAAAATAAGTATTCTGTCAAGGACATATCTTGTAAAAAAAAAAAATATATATATAGAGGCATACTAAGACAAAATAAATGTGACATGGTGTGCAAATGATAACACATACGTGCCTGTTGTTTTCTGTTTAAGCAAATAAACGGCCAAGCTATTAATTGAAGTTTTACAGTAATTGTTCTGTGGGTGTGTGTGTGTTGCAGCGGTGTATGAGCGGATGCGTGTGGACCAGAGGAAGTTTGGCAAGTCGACATGGGCTGCAGCTGTGGACCGCATGGAGCGTCTGCAGTACGCCGTCTCCAAGGAAACATTGCAATTGATGAGGGCCAAGGAGATCTGCCTGGAGCAGAGAAAACACGGCCTGAAAGAGGAGGTATTACTCCTATATTACAGTACTACAACTAATGCTATTACTATACTACTACTGTTATTATAGTAATAAATAGTCCACTGATGAGGGCCAAGGAGATCTGCCTGGAGCAGAGGAAACACGGCCTGAGAGGGGAAGTACTCATAAATCTATATAGCATTTTTCAAGATGCTCAAAGCACATTGTATTGGGGAATCATGCCTCATCCACCACCAATGTGTATCACCTACCTGGGTGATGCCACGGCAGCCATTTTACACCAGATATCTCACCACACATCAGGTACACCAGGGATGGGCAACTGGCGGCGGCCCCCCTTCTGAAGGCCCTCCGATCAATAAAACCAAAAAAAACTCAGTCAGGCCTCAAATTACTGTTGCAGTTAGAATAGTAGAATAACCAAGGTGCAATTTCAAAATGCACGTGTGTACGCAGACCCGCCAGCAACTGCGGCCCTTCATGATGAGTTCAGATTTCTTGTGGCCCCCACTCCCATAAGGGCCCCACCCCCATCAAAGTTGTCCATCCCTGAGGTACACAATACTCTGACTCTCTCTGTCTGTGTTTCTGACCATCTATGTCTGTCTGTCTCAGATGCAGAGCCTGCAGGAGGGAGAGGATGCCATGCAGCGGTTGGACCAGATGGAGGCGCTGTACTATGAGCTCCAGCTGCAGCTCTATGACATCCAGGCTGAGGTGCTGCGCTGTGAGGAACTGCTGCTCAACGCCCAGCTCACCAGCCTCCGCAGACAGATCACTGGTAATACTATGCACTTTATACCTATTACTTCTAAGTAACATTCAGACTAGGAACTTCTGCTCAACGCCCAACTCACCAGCCTCCCCAGACTACTATACATCTATACCTGTTACTGTTAATGAACCACTAGACCTGTTCTAACTGCTCAGCTCCAGAGCCTCTGTGGAAACACTACTAGTGAGGTTATCTAACAGTGTACCTCTCTGTGCCCTTCCCTCCCCAGAGCGGCAGGACGAGGTAGTGTACTATGATGCGTATGAGAGTCCTGATGCCATGCGGAGGGTAGAGGACCCCTCTGCCTCTCTTCCCCCCCTCAGAGACAAGCTCAGCCAGCTGCAGCAGAGGACCAGACAGCTAGAGGCACGCAGGGGACGCATCACCGCCAAGAAGGCCTACCTTAAAACCAAAAAGGTAATAATCAGCCAATCACAAGCTTAGCTCTGGACTTACTAACAAATCAAAGCCTGTAATGTGTTGGCTGTAATATGTCTTGTTTATCTGTAACCAGGAGATCTGTATCATCAACCACAACCAGAAGATACAGCAACGCCAAGGTAGTAAAGACGACCAGACCCATCAAGCACTGCAACAGGTACGCTGATATGTTTCATTAGTGTTTGTGTTGATTCTAGAGGTCGACCGATTAGGATTTTTCAACGCCGATACCAATACCGATTATTGGAGGACCAAAAAAGGCCGATAACGATTATTCGGACGATTTATATATATATAATTGTAATAATGACAATTGCAACAATACTGAATGAACACTTTTATATTAACTTAATATAATACATAAATAAAATCAATTTAGTCTCAAATAAATAATGAAACATGTTCAATTTGGTTTAAATAATGCAAAAACACAGTGTTGGAGAAGAAAGTAAAAGTGCAATATGTGCCATGTAAAAAAGCTAACGTTTAAGTTCCTTGCTCAGAACATGAGAACATATGAAAGCTGGTGGTTCAATATTCCCAGTTCTTCAATATTCACAGTTAAGAAGTTTTAGGTTTTAGTTATTAAAGGAATTATCACGCGTCGACTATTTATCTCTATACCATTTGTATTTCATATACCTTTGACTATTGGATGTTCTTATAGGCACTTTAGTATTGCCAGCCTAATCTCGGGAGTTGATAGGCTTGATAAATTGATAAGTCATAAACAGCACTGTGCTTCATGCATTGCTAAGAGCTGCTGGCAAACGCAGTAAAGTGCTGTTTGAATTAATGCTTACGAGCCTGCTGCTGCCTACCACCGCTCAGTCAGACTGCGCCATCAAATATCAAATCATAGACTTAATTATAATAAACACTCAGAAATACGATCCTTAGGTCATTATTAATATGGTCAAATCCGTAAACTATTATTTCGAAAAACAAAACGTTTATTTTTTCAGTGAAATACGGAACCGTTCCATATTTTATCGAACGGGTGGCAACCCCAAGTCTAAATATTACTGTTACATTCCGCAACCTGTGTCATAATTATGTACAATTCTGGCAAATGAATTATGGCCTTTGTTAGGAAGAAATGGTCTTCACACAGTTCTCATCGAGACAGGCGGCCCAAACTGCTGCATATACCCTGACTCTGCTTGCACTGAACGCAAGAGATGTGACACAATTTCCCTAGTTAATATTGCCTGCTAACATTAATTTATTTTAACTAAATATGCACATTTAAAAAAATATACTTCTGTGTGTTGATTTTAAGAAAGGATTTGATGTTTATGGTTAGGGACATTTGTGCAACTTATGTGCTTTTTTCGCGAATGCGCTTTTGTTAAATCGTCCCCCGTTTGGCGAAGTTGAAGTAGGCTGTGATTCAATGATAAATTAACAGGCACCACATTGATTATATGCAACACAGGACAAGCTAGTTAACCTAGTATTATCATCAACCATGTGTGGTTAACTAGTGATTATATGAAGATTGATTGTTTTACGATAAGTTTAATGCTAGCTAGCAACTTACCGTGGCTCCTTGCAGCCACAGGTCCTTTTGATGCTGCACTCGCGTAACAGGTGGTCAGCCTGCCACACAGTCTCCTCGTAGATTGCAATGTAATCGTCCATAATCGGCGTCCAAAAAGGCAGATTACCGATTGTTATGAAAACTTGAAATCGGCCCTAATTAATCGGCCATGCCTCTAGTTGATTCAGTGTTATGGGAATGATGGTGAATAGATCCTCATCCTGTCTGTGTTTCTCCATAGCGAGGGGAGGAGCAGGAGGAAGAGGAGGAGAGGAGTAACGCCAGAATGAGTCTGGATAGGTCGAGAACTCTGGACAGACTACGCAGCTTCAAACAGGTGAGAGGACACAGTTACCTCTGAATAACACAGTCTAAACCTCTCATGTTGAGTACATCTTAGGTTGACGCTGCGTTTAGACACATGTTGTAACTGTTGGTTCTTTCTGTTGCAGCGTTTCCCTGGTCAGGTGACTCTGAAGTCCAGCAGACTGCGTATGTCCCATGGCCACTCCCGGAGGAAAACCTCCTCTCCCCTCTCCCCCACGGGGAGGCCTGAGACCCTGGTTGCCAGTGTCCAAACAGACACTGTTGATCTCCCTGAGCTCTCTGCTCCTCCCTCTGATGCCTGTGGTCACCAGAGTGTCTCTCTACCCCTGTTAGGGGGCGCCACTGGGCCTCTCTCTGCCCCCTCTCTTCCTCCCCTCTCAGCGATCCCCTCCTCTGCCCCTCCACCTCCTCCCCCTCCTCCCCCACCCCCTCCCTCCTTAGATGACCTCTCCAGTGAGGGAGTTGAGTGGGCTCACCCCACTAGCCCAGTCCGGCAGTCCAAGGCTGGGTCGGATTCAGAGCCGCTCCCCCTGGCTCCCTTCTCCCCACGTTTCTTTGACAGCAGTCAGCTGCAGACAGCCAGAAAGAAACTGAAGAAGACAGCCATGCTGGACTCCTCACAATGGAGGAGAGGTCAGACATGACAACATACTGTTACCTGGATTTTAAAGGAATATATCAAAATCATAACTTGACAAGATTTTTAACATTGTTCCATTCTCCCATCTCTCCAGCGAGTTCTCCCATGGACGAGGTCCTGAACTCCCTGAAGAGAGGCAGCTTCCACCTGCGTAAGGCTGAGCTGAGAGTCCTAGCCCCCGACCCAGATGATGACGAGAGCAACAACATCCTGGCCCAGATCCGGCAGGGCGTCCGGTTGAAGAAGGTGCGGACGCGGCCGGAACAGCAGCGGCACACCAAGGGCTCGTTCCCCCACTCTGCCGACGCTCTGACCCGCTCCATCCATGAAGCCCTGAGACGCATCAAGGAGGCTTCGCCTGAGTCTGAGTCTGAGGACGAAGGCCTGCCCTGCACCGACTGGGAGAACTAGATACAAGATACACACACATACACCGGCACCGACTGGGACTCTGACCTTTGACCTCAGCCACTACCATCTACTATTTCTGGCTCCACATTGACAGCCTGAAAGCTGAGTAGAGCTGTTTCCTGAGTAGAGATATTAACTATTTCTTACTATTTCTTCTTGTCTTTGTAATGGACCACTAGCCTTTGCTCCTGGTTTTCTGTGTTGTGCTGACTCCTCACGCTCTGTATAGTCACGCACTTTGAGAACCTAGTAATGAAAGTCACTATGTAAAAGTAATTCCTTCACTCGATTCCTTCTTTGTCCTGGACCAAACGGGGGAATTAGGCTCCTTGTCAGTGCACCGACTGGAGAGCTAGGGTTCTGGGATCCCTTTATATAGAATTAACTATGAGGTTGGAAGAGGTTAGGTTGCTGGGGTAAGTTTGTTTTCCGTTTGACAGGATTGAGGGTTTTCTTTAATGTTAATTCAACCCCCCCATAGAATAAAGTGTGTTATTGTTTGGCTGGAACAAAATGCCTGCACTCACACCGTCCAGTCCTCTGCGGGTGAGCGTGGCAACCCCTGGTGTCCAGAAGTCATGATATTTTTCTCTGTAAAACCAGTGCCCTTTAAAGTCAGCTGATCTGTCCAGCTCTACAAAGACAGGTGTCATTCATTCCATACTCTATATTCATATTCCATCATGACGTGTTTCTGTTGATGGTTTTTAAAGTGTGCTTTTACGTTCTTTTTAAGGTCATTTTCATTTAGAAAGGAGTTTCTTTTTCTTTTTTCACCGCTTTATTTTCACTGATATTATTTTTCATGAGTCCACTATTACCGTGGAGTCGCTTCACGTTATCTACGCCTGGTTATTTTATCTGTGTTGTATCTATTTCTATAGGAACAATCTCTGTTTACTGTAATAAATCATGCACTGAGTATGAAGGACATGTTGAAGAGAAAATGATGTACTGTTTGGAACTGAAGGACTGTGTGTACAACTGCTGTCCAAGTTGACATTTGGCCAGGTCAAAGGTGGTAGTACTGTATTTTTCCGGTCTTGAAAAACGCTCAGATAGAAATGTATGGTGCAGAACTGATATGATTGTCGGTCATGTAGAACAGGGATCTTGTCAGCTCTATTCATTATATTTCTATCTGTGTTTACCTCACTGAATCCACCAGTGGTATGGTACTGGTAACTAACCACAGTGAGTCAGTAGGCTGAGCATATGGGGCTCATGCTTCATGCTGTGTCTTCATGGCAAGTGGTCAAAACCCAATCATGTGACTTTCTGCAGCGTCCGCATATCTCTGACTGGGTCTCTAGTCTTTAGTGGCTTCTTCTCCTTCATCTGCACTGATCTATAAACGGTGGGTAGGTGACAGCAACACAGTAGAATGACTCAGAGGATTTAGCTTTTCACTGTACAGATTTTTTTTAGTGCAGATGGAGAGAAGTTTAGGAGTGTAGAGGCAGCCATTTTAGTTATATTGAGATGCCCCCTTCCTAGTCCTGTCTCATGTTATCTGTAGACATACATTACAAACCTGTCTGTTGTAAAATCACTTTAATTTTTGTCAGTTTTCATTGTATTTGTGGTCTTTAAGTATTTTGTTTATTTTATACATGATTTGTAAAATATTTTATTATTCATTTCCATCTCTTCTTTCTGTCTTTAGCTAACACTACAGTTTGACCTATAACCTTTGACTTGTATGACCTTATGCATGTGGCTGGCCTGGTCTGATTTGAAGATGAGTCCGTCACTAGATAAGTGCAATATTATATTAAACTGAAATGTAATATATGTAATGAAATGTACATCCTGAAAATACATTGGCATGCTTAAAAACATCCTAAGTATTTAAACACTTCATGATTAAGAAATGGAGTAAGAATTTATAAAGCAATACCATACAAAATGTAAACGTGCTTAAACGTTGTTGTTTTTTGCCTTTTACTGTCGTCTTACTGTTATTGCATTCCTAACTGCTTTATATATCCCAGTTACATTTTTTCCCTTCAAAATAAAACCAAGTACCGAAATGTCTTCCTGTCCTATTCTTTGACTTGGCATCACAGAGCCATTAAAACTCAACTCAGCCTTTGGCCAAACCAGACAGCCTTTTGTTGGGTCTAGTACAACATGCACATCCACATGAGGTCAACCACAAATAGTATTTCATAAAAATACAGCCTAACAATCCCCTTTTAGGCAGTGAGTGGATGTGATGTTATACAGGAAGCATCAGGACAGGAACTGAAGTGAGTGCAGATTAGAGAAAACGAGGAACATTCAGATAGTGAAAAAATGACAACCCTTCCTTTGTTTAATTTTTTTTTTTACATTTTACTATAAACTGATTTACAATTGTTTAAGCATGTGGTATAATCATTTAAAATTATTACTCAAACATTATTCCCTTTCAAATAGTACAGATCATAATTGAAAACGCCAACCAGCCCAGAAACCACATTCAAATCTCTCAAAGATACCAGAACCAACAAGCCCTTAAATAGTGTTCTTCAGGTATACATATAGTTTTATTTTTTATACATTATCACAGATTTTTGGCAATAGTAAACCCGACAAAAGTACCGTAGTTAGCTACCATTGATGCATCTTTGTACCAAAGGCAATGTCAGCAAAATTCATATTCTGTACAGGAAAACATTTGGCAAAAGGAAATAATGTCTCTGCAAACCACACCTGCTATGCACAAGGGTCTCTGTAAATCCATTTCCTTTTTAAATAGTTCAAAAATATTGCCGTTTTTTATTTTTTATTTTTTTTACACCAAATAAAAATAAAATAATCTACCTTGACACCCACATACCAGACATGAAAATCATTAAGTTCAAACAAAAAACATTTGTTTCATAAAATTCTCAATCTGTGGTTATAATATATCTGGAATAATAAATTAAGGGAAAACATTAGAACCAATCAATCACTGCACTTCAAGTTGTAACAGAAACAAGGTGAGGGAAAATAAAGAAAAATCTTTTGGATTCACCCAAACATTCAATTCCATTTTCACAAGTGCACTATAAATTTGTTATATTAGTATTTGTAATAAAAAAGTTTATAGAAAGGAAAGACTTTTGTAGTAACTGCTGACCCAAACCCCAGCTTCTGGCCTTGGGTTGGCATTGTTTCCACCTTGTCTCTCCTTACATTTCCCAGAAGAGGAGGAAAATACCTGAAAGTGAGACTGAAATGTGTATTTTTACTCTTGACGCTCTCTCTTTATATTGCTCATTTAGTATAGAAGGTTGTCCCAGATCGGTCCTCAATCTTGGACAAGATGCCACAATCTTCTTTAATCTCCATGGAAATGTTGTGATAGGAGGGAGGACATTAGGAGCATTTAATAACAAGGTCACTGGAAGGTCATCTGTCTGACCTCTGACCCTTAGTCCTAGCCCAGTGTTAGATGGGGCCTCGGAGCAAACGGCCGTAGAGTCCAGTGAAACGCTGTAAGGACCAGTGAGTACAACTGTCTATATCGCCATGACCTCATCTAATCGGACTGTCCATTTGGCTGACAATGATATCTCCATAGTAACCAGAGCAATAATAGTACTGTAGTAATAACTGAATAATAAAGTGGTATATGCAGACTAGTTAGAAAACAGACCTGAATGCATGACGGACAACAGCAAAGATTGAACAAAAACATCCACCAGCAACTCATCTGAACTTTTCACCAAATAAATATAGAAAATAAGGGCTTCCTATTACTGTTTGTGTCTGTAATGGAAGAAAAACCCAAAGCAAAATAACCCACCATATTCAACGTCCTCTCCTATGGAATGCTAGCCAGACTTGGCAAAAAAAGCAGAGAGAAAATAGATATTTGAGCAGCTTGTAGTCTGTAATGTGTAAAGAACATCCCACAGGGAGAGAGAAGAGATGGAAGGCAGGGCCCAAGCAAAGCCTCGACAGGACCTCTGAAGTGTGTGTGTGTATAAAGTGTGAGGGTATGTTCATATAGTATACAGGTGTACCAGCAATATGTAGTGAACATTAGCCAAAACTAGAGAATCCAAGCGAGCAAGTCTATCTATTTACAATTATGTTCAAGCATGTGGCATAATCAACACATGCTTGATTATGTGCATGTTAGTGTGAGTGAAGAATAATGTCTGTGTACTAATAACAGTGTGTGAATATTTTCATACAGTGCCCTCGTGCACTGACTACAATTCATTCTCCAGTCACTATGTTATTATGGTGGTGATGGTGCTCCACTTCGGGGCTCTGTCGTAACACTTCTCTTGTCTCTTCTAGCTGCTGCTGTCCTCGATGAGTCTGGCTAGGCTGTCTCGGAGCTCTGTCAGCTCAAAGATCTTCCCGTCCAGCAGCTCCAGCAGGGACCGCAGACTCTTCCTGAAGGCCTCGCTCTCCAGCTGACTGCCCTCCAGACGCAGCTCCAACTCCCCCAGCTGGGCCTCCAACGTCTGGTTCCTCTCCTCAGTCTCCTGGGGGTGGGGTAGAGGATGTTGTGTTAACGTGTGCACACAGCAAACATACTCATACAGTGGCTTGAAAAAATATTCATACCCCTTGGATTTCTTCACATTTTATTGTGTTAAAAAGTGTGATTAAAAAGGCCCTGTGTGGCTCAGTTGGTAGAGAGCATGGTGCTTGCAAAGTCATGGTTGTGGGTTCGATTCCCACGGGGACCAGTACAAATAACAAATGTATCCACTCACTATGTCGATCTGGATAAGACGCTCTAAGACGTTGGGGGAGGGGGGCGTCCTAAACTGACATATGGAATTGTTTTCAAATGGTCATACTATGGATAATTTAGCTATTTGATTTCGAATTGTAGGACCCCTTTAAGTATCAATTACTTGGTAAAATATAGATTTTCTAAAGCCCATAGAAACGCATTGAATAACATTCATAAATGGCAAAAAGTACAACCAAAAAATAAATCCTAAGAAACAAGGTTAAAGTGTCTGTCCTAACAACATTATTATTCTTAATTTTTTTTAAATCAAGCTGCCGGAAGTATTTTTGGGGCTGCAGATGTTTTGCCCGCACTGCAAAGGGCTATATCAGTCCGCTAATATAGGACTATTAAAAGGCCCAGTGCACAAATCTTTATTCAAAGATATCCAGTACCTGTCAAAGGTTTGGACACACCTACTCATTCAAGTACTACTCACTCATTTTTCTTTTTTTTTACAATTTTTTTTACATTGTATAAAAATAGTGAAGACATCAAAACTATGAAATAACACATGGAATCATGTAGTAACCAAAACAAAGTGTTAAATAAATCAAAATGTATTATACAATTGAGATTCTTCAAAGCAGCCACCCTTTGCCTTGATGACAGCTTTGCACACTCTTGGCATTCTCTCAACTAGCTTCATGAGGTAATCACCTGGAATGCATTTCAATTAACAGGTGTGCCTTGTTAAAAGTTAAATAGTGGAATTTCTTTCTATCTCAATGCATTTGAGCCAATCAGTTGTGTTGTGACAAGGTAGGAGTGGTATACATTAGATAGCCCTATTTGGTACAAGACCAAGTCCATATTATGGCAAGAACAGCTCAAATAAGCAAAGAGAAATGACAGTCCATCATTACTTTAAGACATGAAGGTCAGTCAAAGCGGGACATTTCAAGAACTTTGAAAGTTTCTTCAAGTGCAGTTGCAAAAACCATCGACCGCTATGATGTAACTGGCTCTCGTGAGGACCACCACAGGAAAGGAAGACCCAGAGTTACCTCTGCTGCAGAGGATAAATTCATTACAGTTAACTGCACCTCAGATTGCATCCCAAATAAATGCTTCACAGAGTTCAAGTAACAGGCACATCTCAACATCAACTGTTCAGAGGAGACTGCGTGAATCAGGCCTTCATGGTCGATTTGCTGCAAAGAAACCACTACTAAAGGACACCAATAAGAAGAGACTTGCTTGGCCCAAGAAACACGACCAATGGACATTAGACGGTACAAATTTGTCCTTTGGTCTGATGAGTCCAATTTTGAGATTTTTGGTTCCAACCACAGTGTCTTTGTGAGACGCAGAGTAGGTGAACAGAAGATCTATGCATGTGTGGTTCCCACCGTGAAGCATGGAGGTGGTGGTGCAATGGTGTGGGGGTGTTTTTGCAGGTGCCACTGTCTGTGATTTATTTAGAATTCAAGGCCCACAATCACCTGACCTTAACCCAATTGAGATGATTCAATTCAATACTGTAAGGTCCCTCAATTCAACACTTGACTGAGGGACCTTACATATGTTGTATGGGGGACAGAGGAAGAGGTAGTCATTCAAAAATCATGTCATGTAACTTATTTGATTTTTACTCCTTTACTAAATTAGGCTTGCCTGATCAAAATGGCTTAATACTTACGCAATGACTATATTTAAGTAATCAAATTTGTATAAATCTTAAACATAGTTTTTCTTCCACTTTGTCATTATAATATTTTGAGTAGATTGCTGACAAAAAAAAGACAATTAAAATCATTTTAATCCCACTTTGTAACACAAAATGTGAAGAAATCCAAGGGGTCTGAATACTTTTGCAAGGTGTAACAGTATAGCTTCCGTCCCTCTCCTCGCCCCAACCTGGGCTTGAACCAGGGACCCTCCCTCTGCACACATCAACAACTGACTCCCACGAAGCATCGTAACCATTCACGCCACAAAAGCCGCGGCCCTTGCAGAGCAAGGGAAACAACTACTTCAGGTCTCAGAGCGAGTGACGTCACCCGATTGAAACGCCATTAGTGCGCACCACTGCTAACTAACTAGCCATTTCAGATCGGTTACAAAGGCACTGTATAGACAAACACACAAAAACACACACCCACACTTATAAACACAAACACGTACAACCCAACAAACACAAACGTACACACACTGCAGTGAAAACAGATGTCTGAGGCCCAGTGTGGTGTGCAGTGCAATACAGTAGCGTTGTTCATTAGTCTCACCTGTAGTTTCTGTGTTAGCGATTCCTTCTGAGTCTGGAACTCATTGGCACTCTCCACTTCCTCTTTCAACCTCTCTAGTTCCTGCAGGGAAGGAAAATATACAATCACAGGGCTCACATGTACGTTTTCTCCCACACAAATACAGTTCACACACACACCTCCTCCTTGGCCTTTAATGCTGACTCCAGTTCTTCTATCGTCTGGTTGAGCTCAGTCTTCTGGGATTTGATGACTGGCGTCTGACCACTAACACACTCCAGCTCTGTCACCTGAGGACATACACAGTGTTGGTAATCATATTGTTTTTATGTTCTTTGTGTAACCATTCTGATCTGTTTGTGTAGTCTCTCTCTAGTATCCCTTTATAAAGTCAGTCAGTCTTACCCGTTTGTGTAGTCTCTCTCTAGTATCCCTTTATAAAGTCAGTCAGTCTTACCCGTTTGTGTAGTCTCTCTCTAGTATCCCTTTATAAAGTCAGTCAGTCTTATCCGTTTGTGTAGTCTCTCTCTAGTATCCCTTTATAAAGTCAGTCAGTCTTATCCGTTTGTGTAGTCTCTCTCTATTATCCCTTTATAAAGTCAGTCAGTCTTATCCGTTTGTGTAGTCTCTCTCTAGTATCCCTTTATAAAGTCAGGCAGTCTTATCCGTTTGTGTAGTCTCTCTCTAGTATCCCTTTATAAAGTCAGTCAGTCTTATCCGTTTGTGTAGTCTCTCTCTAGTATCCCTTTATAAAGTCAGTCAGTCTTATCCGTTTGTGTAGTCTCTCTCTAGTATCCCTTTATAAAGTCAGTCAGTCTTACTCGTTTGTGTAGTCTCTCTCTAGTATCCCTTTATAAAGTCAGTCTTACTCGTTTGTGTAGTCTCTCTCTAGTATCCCTTTATAAAGTCAGTCTTACTCGTTTGTGTAGCCTCTCTCTAGTATCCCTTTATAAAGTCAGTCTTACTCGTTTGTGTAGTCTCTCAGCCTCCTCCTGGTAAGCAGCCAGTTGTTGTTTCCACTGTTTGACGTTGGCTGTGGACTCCAGCAGAGCTGCTGTCAGCTTGGCATTGTTGCCCTTCAGGGCTGCCAGCTCGGCCTCCCAGTGCTTGTTAATACTGGACGAACTGGAGACAGACAGACACTTCAGCAGAGTTTCAGTGACCATGACCCAGACATTGGTGCCAAGACCCAGACCCAGTGTATTGAGACACATGACAAGACCAACTGACCAAGACTGCTTTTTTGTGGTCAGGACTGGTCTTAAGACTGGTCTTAAGACTGCAAGATCAAGACTCCATCTCTGATATAAACTCAGGAAGAAAATGATTGAGTTTATTGCAAAAAATAACAATGCTGACATTTGACTAGAAGACTATGAACCATTCCAGCACCAATGTACAAATACATGTTCAACTTCCTGTTCATCAGCATTACTGACCTCAGAGGCTAGAGTGGACATGAGGGGAACCGTGTAGGGTGAATACGGAGGAGTGGGGGAGTGAAATACATTTTCCATTTATTTAGTCATTCATAATTCAAATCAGCGCTACACAGTGTTTTGATATAATGCTTAACTGCTGTCCAGGGTTCTGGGACCACAAGAGATGGATGACTCGACACATCCAGGGGCGGGCGGACCACGTACACGCTGTCCTGCTGCTGTGCCAATTTCATTTTAAATCAGAGGTCCCAGTGAACAGCTAAACCCTCCAGTACCAGACTGAACATGGGAGCACAGTGGAGTACTGTGGATGTTCAGCTTGTACAACGGAAGATGACAGAGTTTTAAAAGGAAGGAATTGGAAGATAGTTTTTGTATCAATTGGTATTATCTTACCATTTCCAAAGAGAACTGAATGTGCTCATTTATTCAGCCTTCACCCACTGACCGACCATGCCTTGCCCACTGAGGTGAACCATCTTTGTGCTTGACACCTTACTCCAGCCCCTGGCTTCAGAGCCTTGTTCTTACCTGTGGGAGAAGGGCAGTTGGTTCTGAGACGACTCGGGACGGGGCTCGGGTGGGTGCTGCGGCATTTCAGGGGTGGTGCCCCTCTCGTCATCAGTGCCGTTGATGCTCTCCGGGGTCAAAGGTGACTGCAGGTCACCGGTGGCCGACTCCTGGCATGATGTAAACAATAAGGTTAAAGGAACAGAAATACAGTTGAACTGTATGTTCTCAGCTGCTGAGTGACTAGAATACTGATGTAATGTGGAGAGAATACCTGCACAATGAGTTACACTCCACAGAAAGTGATGTTTCAAGTGAGTTTTTGTTTCTCTCAAGTGAGTAGGCCTATGTGTTTTCAAGTGAGCTTGTTGTTTTCTCACTTGAAAAAAGAAACATCACTTTATGGGAGCATATCTGACACTGGGAGATCAGAGTTAATCTGAGACTGAGAAGGGATTCATTAATCTGTGTGTTAATCTGATATTAGGATGGGAGAGAGAGGGAGAAGTTGTTAATCCATGGAGGGCAGGGTTCTCCCCAAAGAGTGGAACAGTGCCATTCAACACCTCAATTCTAGGGTAAATATACACTATACTGTATAATGGACATTGTTTGGTCCATTTTTCTACAGCAGTGACAACATTGTGGGGAGACCACCTGAAGGGCTGGAGTGTTAGCCTGGGGTAGTTGGGGATTTCAACACTGGACTGGGGTAAGAGGGCGAAGCAGGAGGGTTATCGGAGACTGGGGTCAGATGACAATGATTTTGATTCCATTTTACCTTCTTTTTTACAGGTACTCTGAGAGGTACTCTGGGAGGTACTTTGTGAGGTACTTTGTGAGGTACTGAGAGCACATTCTTTTTTAGTGCAGCGACCTGGGGAAGAGTTGCAGGGGAGAAGAGATGGGTTGAATGAGCCAATTGAAAGCTGGGGATGGTTAGGCCAGGTTGGGAGTTTAGCCAGGACATAGAGTTAATACACTATAGTCTTGCCATGAGAGTACTGGCTTCAGACACTCCCATTAGGAATTAGTTTAACATCTCATCCAAGAGTAGTGCCTTGCAGGTAGCGTTTCCAATCACTTCCTGTGATACCTAAATCACTTGGGGTCCATTCACTCCCATTGTTTTCTGGTAACAAAATGTTAATGTTAGTGGTGGCTTATACAAAAACACCAGGTGCTTTGCAGTCTATACCGGTCCAAAAGCTACATTTAATGTGAGGAAACAGGTTTCTTTTTAATTAAGGTGAGTAAGTAGGTGTTGGTGAACTATCCCATCTGAGGTAGGGGTGTGTGTTGTTGGGACTACCTGAGAGGGGGTGCTGGTGAGTTCCATCTTCTCCTGGGATTTCTCCTTGGCTAATCGGGCCGCCTCTTTAAACTCTGCAAACTTCTCTGCAAACTGAGAAAGAACCACAATGACACAGACAACACTGACTAAACTAGTCTGTGTGTGTGTGTGTGTGTGGTGTGTTTGTGAGCTCAACTTTGACGATGTGTGTGTGTACCTTGAGCAGGTGGTTCTCTGAGGAGAAGCCCAGGCCATAGACGGTGTTGGCTCGGCTGTCGGCCCACTGGCCAAACTTCTGGGAGGTCTTGGTGAAGGTCATGTTGGGGGTGATGGTGCTGTTGATGATTGCCTGGGGAAGGAGAGAGGAGTTGTATGAATCACAAAAGCAATGCTGACCCATTTGCCTAAAAGATGAGTGGGCTTGTTGTTTTCTGGACGGTTGCCTTCAGCAACAACTAGATGTGTTACCTATCTGTGTTTGTGTCAGACGAAAAGTGTGTGGGTGTGTGTGTGTGTGCGCACACGACACATCCCTATTGATTGTTAAACAGGAAGCCGTCAATGAGAGGACCCAGTGAGGCTGATTGACTCTACTGGCATCGACCACAGTGGGTGAGGGAGAGAGGAAGGTGGGCGAGGCACACTGTTGGACTGTTACTTCTATGTAAAGTTCTATGTGTGCAAAGTTCTCTGTGTGTGTGTGTGTGTGTGTGTGTGTATATATGTAAACTCAGCAAAAAAATAAATGTCCTCTCACTGTCAACTGCGCTTATTTTCAGAAAACTTGACATGTGTAAATATTTGTATGAACATAACAAGATTCAACAACTGAGACAAACTGAACAAGTTCCACAGACATGTGACTAACAGAAATGGAATAATGTGTCCCTGAACAAAGGGGTGGTCAAAATGTCTGGTGTGGCCATCAGCTGCATTAAGTACTGCAGTGCATCTCCTCCTCATGGAATGCACCAGATTTGCCAGTTCTTGTGGTGAGATGTTACCCCACTCTTCCACCAAGGCACCTGCAAGTTCCCGGACATTTCTGGGGGGAATGGCCCTAGCCCTCACCCTCCGATCCAACAGGTCCCAGACGTGCTCAATGGGATTGAAATCCGGGCTCGTCACTGGCCATGGCACAACACTGACATTCCTGTCTTGTAGGAAATCAGCCATACTGCTCGTTTTGTGCTTGGTGGCATTGTCATGCTGAAGGGTCATGTCAAGATGAGCCAGCAGGAAGGGTACCACATGAGGGAGGAGGATGTCTTCCCTGTAACGCACAGCGTTGAGATTGCCTGCAATGACAACAAGCTCAGTCCAATGATGCTGTGACACACCGCCCCAGACCATGACGGACCCTCCACCTCCAAATTGATCCCGCTCCAGAGTACAGGCCTCGGTGTAACGCTCATTCCTTCGACAATAAACGCAAATCCGACCATCACCCCTGGTGAGACAAAACCGCGACTCGTCAGGGAAGAGCACTTTTTGCCAGTCCTGTCTGGTCCAGTGACGGTGGGTTTGTGCCCATAGGTGACGTTGTTGCCGGTGATGTCTGGTGACGACCTGCCTTACAACAGGCCTACAAGCCCTCAGTCCAGCCTCTCTCGGCCTATTGCGGACAGTCTGAGCACTGATGGAGGGATTGTGCGTTCCTGGTGTAACTCAGGCAGTTGTTGTTGCCATCCTGTACCGGTCCCGCAGGTGTGATGTTCGGATGTACCGATCCTGTGCAGGTGTTGTTACACGTGGTCTGCCACTACGAGGACGATCAGCTGTCCGTCCTGTCTCCCTGTAGCACTGTCTTAGGCGTCTCACAGTACGGACATAGCAATTTATTGCCCTGGCCACATCTGCAGTCCTCATGCCTCCTTGCAGCATGCCTAAGGCATGTTCACAGATGAGCAGGGACCCTGGGCATCTTTCTTTTGGTGTTTTTCAGAGTCAGTAGAAAGGCCTCTTTAGTGTCCTAAGTTTTCATAACTGTGACCTTAATTGCCTACCGTCTGTAAGCTGTTAGTGTCTTAATGACCGTTCCACAGGTGCATGTTCATTAATTGTTTATGGTTCATTGAACAAGCATGGGAAACAGTGTTTAAACCCTTTACAATGAAGATATGTGAAGTTATTTGGATTTTTACTAATTATCTTTGAAAGACAGGGTCCTGAAAAAGGGACGTTTCTTTTTTGCTGAGTTTAGTTAGTTTGGGCTGTGTGGATGTTGATGACGAGTGTATCCTAGAGTGGCAGGCAGGCAGGCAGGCAGGCAGGCAGGCAGGCAGGCAGGCAGGCAGCACCTCACCACAGCCCACCCTCTCCCTGCTATTTCCAGCTCAGCACAGTAGCAGTAACCCCACAGTTGAGTTCACCTATTCGCTAGCTTTACAGCACCAAGGGTCACATGCAAAGCAGTGTAGAGTGTGTGTGTGTGTGTGTGTGTGTGGAGAGCTTTACATAACTTTGCAGTACTAAAATAGCTCCTCCCCTGCACCCCTCTGAAGACTAAAATAATTTTTGTTACGACAGAACAGGCCACAACGCCCCCATACCACTACCAACCATGGGCTCTGCTGCTACCACTGGCCATGGAAACACACACACACACACGTGGGAAATATAGTGTGTGTGTGTGTGTGTGTGTGTTGAGTGAGACTACAACTTTCTTCAATCTTTGGTTCTGTCTGTCTGTGTCTGTAGGGACGGTCAAATGTGTAAAGTCTGCCTGTGGGAAAGAGAGGGAATACTGTACACAAATACGGATGTGTGTTTCAAGTGCTGTATGTAGTCTGTGTACATCAATCCATGATTGATTGTAACGGATCTATAGCGC